>NC_068369.1:28772947-28952947 GCF_020536995.1 Dreissena polymorpha
AATTCCAATGTGATCAGACTTGTTTTCCTGAAATGGCTAGAAAAGACCCTGCTGGTTTAGATGAGATTGCGAAAGTAACACGTGGCTAGGCTATCATCACGATGTTTTGGTGGTTATGAAGGCAGGGGATTTGATCCAGCTATGCTGGTTCAAGTCTAATCTTGCGAGGAGGCTGGTATAAATTCAGCTGTATTTAGTAAAACATCTCTAAGGCCCCCATCAATAAGTAAATCGCGTGTCATGTCATCATCAATCATCACTAAAATTATACACACGATCATTCGCCAAATAAGTTTTCTAATTTAGATGTACTTTATTACAGTCATAGTTTTTTTACTTTTTATGATTTTATTTTACATTATAGAAATAGACTTTAACAATTACTTAGTAGCTTTATACAACGTTGTATTTATTACATATTTTGCCTTTAAAGGCATAATTTTCGGTGCTGACTCTAAATTTTTTCGTTATTCCAGGTAAACTCTCGGTGTTGACACTAAACTATTTCGATGTTCTAGGTAGACTTTCGGTGCCGATTCTAAACTGTCTTTGTGATTCCAGGTAAACTTTTTGTGCCGACTCTTAACTGTTTTCGTTATTCCAGGTTAACTCTCGGTGCCGACTCTAAACTGTTTTGCCTTTTTCCAGGTAGACTCTCGGTGCTGACTTTTAAATGTTTTCCGTTATTCCAGGTTATCTCTCGGTGCCGACTCTATACTGTTTTCCCTTATTCCATGTAAACTCTCGGTGTCGACTCTAAACTGTTTTCGTTGTTCTAGGCAGACTTTCTGTGCCGACTCTAAACTGTTTTTTGTTATTCCAGGTAAACTTCTGTGACGACTCTAAACTGTTTTTCGTTATCCAGGTAAACTTTCTGTGACGACTCTAAACTGTTTTCGTTATTCCAGGTTAACTGTCGGTGCCGACTCAAAACTGTTTTTCGTTATTCCAGGTTAACTCTCGGTGCCGACTCTAAACTGTATTCGTTATTGCAGGTTAATTTTGGTGCCGACTCTAAAATGTTTTTCCAGGTTAACTCGACACTTATTTTTTCCTTATTATACCGTTTATTAAGGCCGATGAGCGAGCGGACGACTACAGCAATCACGATGTAAGCGGTTACGGGCTAGCGGCCAGGGTTTGGGCCCGGTGCTCTAATCTCATTCAACCGTCCCCGCTAGAAGGCAAGGACGCGTCCATGATAAAGTATATGATCCCCGTACCACAAGTCCGGAGCCTCTACTGCCCAGTGGAAAAAGTGTGCTCGACCTTTTGGCAGCGTTTCATCTACATGATACAGAAAAGTAGTCCACGCAAGCGGAAGTACAGCCATCAGTTTGAGGTGGACATCAACCTGGCTTTAGTGCATCGACCAAAACCCCTCTATCAAGCAAATCCGAGTGATTTTGAAAACGATTTGAAGTTTATGTTCGTTCTGGATCCATACAAGCGGATCGCCTCGGCTTTCGTCGACAAACTTTTGGCGCCAAATCCGCTGTTCTGGAAACTTCAGGAGATCAGCCATTGAAAGGTTTCGCGGTGTCGATATAAACAGGAAATGCTCTCATGACGTCACGTTTTCCGAGTTCGTTCAATTTGTCGTCTGGTCGGAAAAAGCCGAAGAGAATTGGACGCTCATTTTCAGGTTGCGACCGAGATCTGCGTACCTTGTAAGGTGAAATATGACTTTATCGGTAAGTATAAGATTGTCTAAAGTGTAGCTATTTATTGCATACATACCACCCACCGTAGGCCGAGAGATAAAGTTTGTGCCGTGTCTATCTGTTCTTCCGTCCGTCCGGGAAAACGTGTGTCTCATATCTGGGGACTGCTGGACTGATGTCATTGAAACTTGGTTACGCGTATTATATGGATATGATAAGAGAATGATCCCCTTGCAATTGCGATGCAAACCATTTGTCAATCACAAAGTTTGTATGGCCATTTTTTACTTGAAGTATTTTTCCTGTTGTAAGCTAATCTCCAATAAAATATGAACCAAGCCATGCATCTGAGACCCATAACCATAGAGGCAAGGTCAATGTCACACATTGAGGTAAAATATAACCACATTGTATGAATTATTCATAGTTTAGGGCATTACTTCACTATGCATTCAGGGGTTATGTAATAACTTTCTACGATTGTTGTCCGTTATCTGTCTGTGTGTCGCAGGTTAGACTTAGGTATCTAAGGTGAAGGTTTTAATATTTCACATTTAGGTTAAATGTTACTAATTATGATTAAATATGTCATATTTTGGGAGGATTCTAACATTCATCAATGGGTTTTAAACCAATCCATGTTTTCCTTTATTCAGCGTTGGATATCAAAACAACGAATTTGCTCATTTATTTCTTGGCATTATTCAAATACTATGATGTGAGAAGGCAAGACAATAGGCTTATTCGATATTTGTACTAAATATGTCATATTTTGTTAGGATTCTATAATCATCAAAGGATTTGCACCCATTCCATACATTTTTTTTATTCGGCGGTGGATATCAATTCAACGAATTTGCTCGTTTTTTTCTTGGCATTATTCTTATACAATTATTTGAAAAGGCAAGACAAGGGAGATAATTCAAGTGCATGCATGCTAAACTGACATCAGAAATTAAACGAAAAAGACTGTTTCGTTTGAAATAAATACACTTAAACATGTTCGTGTTCGTAAACGATTAGCATGAACTAAAATGTTTACTTAATACTTAACTGTACGCGTGCCACAAACGTGGTGTACTTATCGCTTTAATAATCGAGTTCTTCTAGGTATTTTGGTCAATAAGATAACAATTGCAAACGAATGATTAAAGGCTGTTGTTTATTTAAATACTTATGGAGTTTTATATTTTTTTGCACTGATCAAATGAGGCACGTGAAACATACCAACTTTCAGTAAACTCTACGCGGCATTAATTCATTTTGTCAATGGAATAAAATTATTTTAAATTAGTTTAAACCCATTTATTTTATGTCGTTTGCCGAAGGCTTATATAACGCTCTCGAGTCCATTTCCTGGGTAGAACCAGCATTTAATGTTTTTGGTGGATATCATCATAGCGCAGCACAGTGGGATCGAATTAGTGACCTCCCGATAGCTCGGAGGACATCATATCCATTACGCCACGCGAAAGAATTGAATTTTTTTTAAAGATATATAACTATACATATAAACATTTCCATAAATTGTTCCACGTGTCCAGGCAAGATGGAACGATTCCACGAAGACGCCTATGGCGTCATCGACTGGCTGCATCAGAACGTCACGCACTCACCGGCAATATGACGTCACTCGCCGGCGACATCGCCGTCATGGACAGCGTCCACAGCCCGTACCGGTGGAAGATTCAGGTAAGACATTTGAAGATCTGGACACATTCAGCAAAAGTTATTAACAAAACAAAAGTATTTTATTAAAGATTCATCATATTTCACCTTTGTCTGTTTGTTTGAATTGTTTTCAGTACAGATCATATCTATGTTTGATTGTGAATTATAAACTGTTCAAATGAAAATTATCTGTATTCCTTTATTTACTTAGCTCCAGAGGTTACCCTATTCCCCAGTTGTTAATTATAAACTGTTCAAATGAAAATTATCTGTATTCCTTTATTTACTAAGCTCCAGAGCGTACCCTATTACCCAGTATCATAGATTTGGGAAAGATTCCAACAGGTAAACTATTAAAATAGATTACGCTATCCATCTTTGCTAATTACAGAATTGCGAATGGAGAAAGCTTTTGTATCAAACATAACATGTTGATAAATTATTTATATTCATTGCTAAATACATGTATGTAATATAGCTAAAATGCATTGACTCAGACTTGTGTTGTTGAATTAATTATGTTCTATAAGAAAATATATACATTCTTTTAGTACATATAGCATCGATTGTTTAATACTAGATCATGTTGCTTTCTTTAAACTACCATAAGGTTTATCAAAATGTAATATCTATGGTTGTACTTATTATCTTCCCCAATGTTTCAAGTGGTTTTATGAATGATGTATGCTAACAACAAAAATCTGCAAATGAGTGAATACAAATAACACTGATGCATTATGTATTTATGTTGTGTTTATTACACAGATGGAGCCACAAGCTTGACATTTACATTAGATGAAAGAGGTTAGTAACAAGGGCCTCATTTTTATGTTTATTTTTTGGTCAACTAAAAATACATATTCAAAACTAATTGAAATATTTAATTTGTTAAGTAAATTCATGACAAATAGGTAAATTGGTTGAAAAAGTCCATTTTAAATTTAACAAATGACATGAAGAATTTTAGCCTCTGAGTAAACTTTGTGTTATGATATGTGTATACTAAGAGGGGGTATATTGTTTTGCACATATCGGTTGGTCGGTCTGTCAACCAAATGGTTTCCGGATGATAACTCAAGAACACTTATCCCTGGGATCAGGAAATTTCATAGGTACATTGATCATGACTAGCAGATGACCCCTATAGATTTTCAGGTCACTAGGTCAAAGGTCAAGGTCACAGTGACTAACGTATGGCTGCCACTACAACTGACATCCCATTTCAGGGGCATGCATGTTTTACAAACAGCCCTTGTTTTCATTATTTTCATTAAAAACTAACAAATTGTTTGATATTTCAAGGTGCTCAAAAGACGTCATGTCGTGTATCCCAACTTGCATCAGCAGATGAAGCCGAACCATATTCGTCAGGGACTAGTGAGTATTATAAGTAAATTTATGTCATATTTCACTGAATACATACATATTCAATTCATCCCTATCATGAATTTGTAGCATTTAATATCACTGTTTTTTATGCCCTTGAAGGAGGGCATATAGTGATCGCACTGTCCGTCCGTCTGCTGTCCGTTACACTTTGCATTTAGGTTTCGAAAAATGCTCATTACTTCTTTGTTGCTTCAGATGTAACCTTCATATTTGGTATGCATGTGTATATGGACAAGGCCTTTCCATGTGCACACACATTTTGACCCCTGTGATCTTGACCTTGAACTTTGGGTCCGTGTTTAGGTTTCAACATCTGCGTTTAGGTTTCCAAAAATGCTCATAATTTCTATCAAAGCGTTTATAGGGGGCATATGTCATCCTATGGTGACAGCTTCTTCTTTTTTTAAGTAATACATTGAAACATTGAAACATCACTCATGTTATGCATGTAATTATGTGAGGTCACAAGCTAGTTAGGTCAATTCCACACCAATGTGAAGGTATGAAAGTGAGGTATATATTTTACCAAATCTTAAAGTCCATTTCGATTCATTTTCCAGGATTCTCATGAGTGAATAATTGTTTTACAGTGACCAAAACCAAATCAATGAAAATGGCCACCGTAAACAAGAGTAAAAGAGGTAAACAATTATTTAATTTTCACACATACATCTATTTGTATTATAATAGTCATTTTGTCCAACTTATTTCTTATCTAGACTGCGGGATAATACAGCGGTTCATCTGTTTGAATAATCATTTGAAGTGAAAATAAGAACAAAAGCTGTTTTTTTTGTCAAAATCTTGTATTTCATACAAAAATAAATTATTTATTCCCTAATAAAACCACACAGCTTTATTTATAAAAAAGCAGGTACTATTTTCTTCATAATGATTGTATTTATGGGAGATGTCTCACTTGCAAAAATAATACATGATTTAATTTGTTGTTGATATTAAAGTTTCAAGATATAAAAAAGATTAACATTTTTAAGTTTTGACAATTTACTTTAATTCAGTTGATTTTAAAAGTTTGTAATGTATATGTCAAGAGTTATCATGGCAGAAATCTTTATGGATGCTAACAAGATTTCTAACCATGGTATCTCTGACATTTACAGCACAGGACCAAAAAAATACAGACTGACTTAATATATAACAATGAAATGAGACATGGTCCATATGTGGGAGATATCCAGGCCATACAACAAGCTGTAAGTGACCTATGCCTGGATATCTCTCAAATATGAACCCTCATGTCCAATCAATCCACGAATTAACACACACAAAAATGACAAATATTTATAAATATTTATGAATGATACATGGTTTATATGTGGGAGATTTCCAGGCCATACAGCAAGCTGTAAGTGACCTATGCCTGGATATTTCTCACATATGAACTACAGTGTCCAATCATTCTACAAATTAACACACACACAAATGACAAATATTTATAAATGAGACATGGAACTGAAGCATGGAGCACAACATACATATAAACTAGATTAAAAACAATAACTTAACTTGTGTAAGTCAATGTTCAAGAAGCACTGCTTCTGATGCAGGTAATGAAATATGTAAATGTTATTATGTCAATATGACAAATGTGAACAAGCAATTACTTGATGTGTCATTTCTTCAAATGGTTTTCACTATACGTTTTATGAGATATGCATGAAATGGACATAATTAAGAAGGTTAAATCGATTTAGCAAATTTACCTTTTTTTTAATACCACGATTTATGGTATTTTTGCATTGATAACAAAAAACCTTATAAATTTTAATTCAATGTGTTTATTTGTTTCAGCTAGGGCAAGTTTCAACAAATTGGCAGAGGACAACCTAATAGTAGAAAAGAAGAACATCCATCTACAACAAGTCAATGTACGATTGAAGAAGCAATTGATACTGGCACAACTGAAAGTTGCTAGATTAAAGCCCCAAAAAATTGAAGAAGAAATTAAAATGTTAAAACCTTCAAGTAATGAATGTTAAATCTACAGTCTCAAATGATGCCATTCTTATTGTTATTATTGATATTTTTACACAAAGTTTTGAAGTTATTTTATTAGTAGATGGATGTTCTTCTTTTCATTATTTAACCCATTTATGCCTAGCGTCTAGAAAAAAGGCCTTGGCAAACAGCGTAGACCCAGATGAGACGCCGCATCATGTAGCGTCTCATCTGGGCCTACGCTGTTTTCTGTAAGAAATATTATAAATATAGAAATAAATATACTAGACATCCCTTATTTTGGAAATACATTGATCCAATTTAGAAGGATGGGAGAGTCCACTAGGCATTTATGGGTTAATTTAATTTGAAAAATCTCTGAACTAAGTATTGCCTTACTATGTTGCCAACATGGTTTATATTAATGGCAACATTTTCATCATGATCATCTTCATTTTCAACATCAGCAACAAAGTCCTCTTCAAGGATATCACCTTGTTCAATTCCGAAATTGTGCAGTACAATACAAGCGGTTATATAAGTAACTGTTGTTGCTAAGTCATGTCGTAGTTCATAGTGCAGAATTGAAAATCTTCTTTTGATTATGCCAAAAGTTTGCTCAACGAGCACTCGTGTTCTGCACAGTGCTATGTTGTATGGCTCTTCACTTGGGGATTCAGGAGTCCAGAAAGGGGTCATAATGTTTGGGGTGCATGGATAACCTGAGTCACCCAAAATGAAGCCATTATGAGCACCTGTTTAGAAACAAAACATTATTTTCATACAATGAGTCAATTGATACACTTAGCGATTCTGAGGTCAAAGATCCATGTCACTAGTGCTTATCACAGTAAATATTGTTTCTGCAAGGTATATTGAGAATATATTAAGGTATGAAAATGAGGATAGGAGTTACTCTTTAAAAACTGGAATATGACTATTAATTTCAAGGTCAAAAGGTCAAAGTTCAATTCCAAAAGGTTCTTAAAATAGAATATCAGTTTTTCACTAAATTTGAATAACAATTTGGCCTGCACAAATGCATACTGGTATTGGTTACATTGATTTTGATAGCGCCAGGTCAATGTCGAATGAGCTTGAAACAAGAAATTGATTTTTCTGCAACTAGCTGGTGGTGGGGGGTGGGTGTGGAGAGGGGAATACATGTTTAACAAACGCCTCTTGTCTTAATGCATAATGCAGGACTTATTTTTATATTTTAATTATTAATGAAACTCATCTACGTAATTCAATTTTGTATATTTTTTTTTAATTATTGATATGATACTAGTTGTACATACTTGTTTGGTCATACGTAGACATGTTGTGTATTTGATAGTTACCTTGTTCAAGCTGGTTACGTAGATGACATTCCCTCCATATCCTAGAGTCATGCATGCTACCTGGCCATTTAGCTGTTAAACTCCGCACTCTTTTGTTGTGGTCACATGCCATCTGATATTTAAAAAAATAAAAAGTATTTATTATTAGTTTTTTAATTTACTGCTATAATAGTGGACTGTTGACAATAATATGTTTAAGCAATACATAATTTGCTAATGTATATATAACTTATGTGTATAAATGTGTAGCCTTTATGAAAGCAATCTAACTGATTTTTGTCTATAATGTATTTCTTTATGTTTCTGCATATGTGCATGCCAAAGAATTCTCACTATATAGAACAGTCGGTAGTGTACTTGTTAAAAAACTATGTTTGTAAACTGCAATATCTGTTGTAAAATATCTTACTTTACTTGGTAACAACTTTATTCAAATAAATTGTGTAAATATATGTAAACAGATTATTGTTGTTAAAGGTATATAACCTTTTAGACTAAGTATATAATGTAATGTCAAGTAATGTAGGTAATCTTTGTGCTGCCTTTTATTTTGTTCTAGAATGTTATGGCTAATCAGTTTCTTTATGATCAGATCATAGGGGATAAATTATTTCTTACCATCATTTTCTTGGTTTCAGTAAAGGAGGATAACTTAGAAGTGCTTATTTACAAAGGATACAATATGAGCTTCAGAGTTAGCTCCCCTTTCAATACTAATAATAGGAGATAAATGATTTCTTACCATCATTTGTTTTGGTTTCAGTGTGCACTTGCACTTTTTTCCAATTCTGTGTTTTATTCTTGACATTTTATTGCAGTATTTAACTATTAGGTTAGCAAAAACAATCTATGTTTTATGTGTAAATATTTTGGTTGATATATAATTGTGTTATTAGTAAGTTTTATGTGTTGATATACCTTGTAATATAAAGGAGGATAACTTGGAAGTGCTTATTTACAAAGGATACAATATGAGCTTCAGAGTTAGCTCCCCTTTCAATAATTTCTAAACAATTAATTTGTCTGTGATGTAAGGATTAACTGATCTATTGTAAGAGTGTCAGCAATGATTGTGTTTTATGCTTAAATGTATTGGTCTATTTGTGTTTGTATGCAATTATTATGATGAGACTATAATAATTATACTATAATTGAAATTACCTTAAAGTGTGAAATAGTAGTTTATTGTTATAACAATATTGATTGAATAATACTGCTCATGTTAATTTTGAGTGAAGTGTTATTGAAATACAAATGGGATATTTAGTATTAATTGTTGTTAAACAACAGTTAAAAAAATACATATATGAATACAGAAAAAGTTTGGAAAAATGTAATGTTAATAACAAACAAGAAAACATACTTGCACGTTCAAAGAATGGTAGCCTTTCCTATTTACAAAATCGGCTTCGTGGTTCATTGGCCTTTTAATCCAGACATGTGTGTCATCAATCGGTCCGATTACATTTGGAAATCCTGAATAAACAATTTTGTTAGATACGTGATATTTACAATACAATCAGTGAACATTTATTACTGTTAACATTGTAATGTATGTGAAAATTTATATTTCTTTACTTGTGAATTAAATATTAATATTTGCTGTTAAAATAAATAGCTGTGGAAATATTAGGCAAGTTATAATGTATGTACAGTTATTGCATTTCATGTAAGCAATTGCGATTACACTACATATTTGACAGATTTTCTGGATATGTTTTATTAATAATAAATTTCAGAATATCAAGTTGTTACATCAATGCTTATACTACTATAAATATTGCATGCCCCTTTAGACCATGGTCAGCATATCCATTAATAACATTAACACATATATTACATATGAACGTTCCTAAGACCCCAAGTATATGTGATGGAACATTTTCTTCGATTTAGTAAGGATATGTAAATGAAATTTAGTTGTAATGCCGGAATCATTCCTTCAGCACAACATCTATATGCCTATAAAATTTTATTTAGATTTTTCATGAAAATCTGTAAACAATTGGTGCATGAGGTATGGTGTTGGGAGAAAAAAACGTATCAAGGGCGTACAGACTGAGGGGCGGACGAAAAGCATTCTTATAATCACCCACCCACTTTGCAGTGGGTGGGAGGGTGATGTTAGAAAATAGTAAAACAAATAAATATTCAGATGCAGAGGATACAATGCTCTTAACCAACGATAAGTGAAATGATGAGAGAAGGGTATATGAATATATATTTATTTAATCATGACACTGTGAAATCCCCTAGAGAGACACACATAATAAATACTTATATTCTCATTTTGATATATAATGCTTAACGGCAGTGCAATAACCACAATGTCGTAATTATCAAAATTTCATTTTCAGTTAAGAATGAAGATATATAATATTACAATAACTGCGAATAAACGACATGAGAGAAGTATCCACTTTGGACTAAACTCCGGTGATATCGCCCTTCAATTAACGTATGCTTCACCTTTCTGTGAACTTGCATTTGGCCTAATGCAGAATGTATCTTACAAAACATCAAATAGATACAGTGATAAAAATTACTGAATTTAAAATAGTGTATAAATCATTTGATTCAACTACATCATATGAAAAAATTGTTGGTCCTAACTGCGTATGTTGTTTATGCAATAACGACGACAATGCCCCCACAAAAATGAAGTGCAAGTGAATGATTTCCCTTTGATAATTTTTCTCAGTCAAGGTTACGCATGCGCAATTAATTTCCTTCTATATTACATATAAAAAAGTTGAAGTTCGATATCAATTTTTACCATGATCAAGCGCATACCCACTATATCATCAAACATCATTGGAAAGATAAATGCATTAGCTTTTGAAAAAATGCATGTCATTAAATTCTATGTGTGCTAACTCAAAATATTTACCTTAGAGTAGGCAAACCGGTTTTGACAGCTGTGCAGACAACCATTTTGGGCTCAAATAGTATGACCTACTTTCAAAGCCGGGAACCATCAACACAAAAAGTAGAGCACAAAAATGGCTTATTTTCTTATTGCTTACAAATATACCTTCAAGTTTATACCAAAACTAACCATTTGCAATGTATTTCACAAATCCTAGGCAGCATGCACTCAACAATGTGTGCTAAGTATCAAACTGACTGCATGTAACCATAAAAACAGGAGTTCCGGTTTGGGGTTATGTGACCTCAAGGTCATTTAGACAAACACAAATCTGGCACTCACCAGCAATGGACTGAAATTTGGATTTCAGAGTTTTGCACTCTTCCATGTCAGGAAACCGTATGTAACGGCGAGCTAGTCGAGCTATTGCTCGTCCAACTCGTCGACAGCATCTTGATACGGATGACTGACTGACCCGAACAGTGTCTCCTACCACGAGTTGGAAGGATCCAGTCGCCATGGCACGAAGAAATTTGCATAGCTGCTGGATCGGCAGGAGAGGAGAATTCCTCAGCGTTCCGAAGTCCAGAGAATCGGCGACCAAATTTAATAAGGTCAGTACAGTTGCCGGAAAAAATCGGTATCTCCTATAAACCTCCATTTTCGACAAACCGTCTCGAGGATTTTCTCTGTCAAACAATCTTCTACGCGGGACATTTTCGACGTTTTCAAACAAGGTATTGTCGTAACGCATAACGCGAACGACCATCTTGGAAGCTTAAATAATTATTCTAAGAATGCCCCGAAGATTTCTTAGAATTTTAAAGAAAATTCTTTATTCTTAAGAATTTTCTTTAGCAAATTGAGTTTGTGAATAAGACTTAAGAAATTGTTCTTAGACTTAAGAATTTTCTTTATTCCTAAGTCTAAGAATAGCTACAGAATTGTTGGTGAATACGGGCCCAGGACTCCAGAGGTCAGTGATTCGAGCCCTGTTCAGGGTTACTTCTTTATATTTTTTCATTTATTCTTTATTTTTTTACTGGCGATTTTTAGATCCAATGTTTAAATTTATCAATATAAAGCATTTAATGACGGTATTTTAAAACTTTTCTTTTTTTGTTAATCTGGTTAACTGCCTCTAGAAAGTCTCTCCTAAACGAAACTCTTATCTCGGCGAAACGTGTCGTCCGTGATAAGCCTGTGAGGACTCCACATGATAATCTGGGACAATACTTTACGCACATGCATTAAGTCCAGATATCCTAGAATGAGACACATGTGAGGACTCCACATGATAATCTGGACAATTCTTTACGCACATGCATTAAGTCCAGATATCCTAGAATGAGACACATGTGAGGACTCCACATGATAATCTGGGACAATACTTTACGCACATGCATTAAGTCCAGATATCCTAGAATGAGACACATGTGAGAACTCCACATGATAATCTGGGACAATACTTAACGCACATGCATTAAGTCCAGATATCCCACAATGAGACACATGTGAGGACTCCACATGATAATCTGGGACAATACTTTACGCACATGCATTAAGCCCAGATATCCTAGAATGAGACACATGTGAGGACTCCACATGATAATCTGGGACAATACTTTACGCACATGCATTAAGCCCAGATATCCCAGAATGAGACACATGTGAGGACTCCACATGATAATCTGGGACGATACTTTACGCACATGCATTAAGTCCAGATATCCCAGAATGAGACACATGTGAGGACTCCACATGATAATCTGGGACAATACTTTACGCACATGCATTAAGCCCAGATATCCCAGAATGAGACACATGTGAGGACTCCACATGATAATCTGGGACAATACTTAACGCACATGCATTAAGCCCGGATATCCTAGAATGAGAACTCCACATGATAATCTGGGACAATACTTAACGCACATGCATTAAGTCCAGATATCCCACAATGAGACACATGTGAGGACTCCACATGATAATCTGGGACAATACTTTACGCACATGCATTAAGCCCAGATATCCTAGAATGAGACACATGTGAGGACTCCACATGATAATCTGGGACAATACTTTACGCACATGCATTAAGCCCAGATATCCCAGAATGAGACACATGTGAGGACTCCACATGATAATCTGGGACGATACTTTACGCACATGCATTAAGTCCAGATATCCCAGAATGAGACGCATGTGAGGACTCCACATGATAATCTGGGACAATACTTTACGCACATGCATTAAGCCCAGATATCCCAGAATGAGACACATGTGAGGACTCCACATGATAATCTGGGACAATACTTAACGCACATGCATTAAGCCCGGATATCCCAGAATGAGACACATGTGAGGACTCCACATGATAATCTGGGACAATACTTTACGCACATGCATTAAGCCCAGATATCCCAGAATGAGACACATGTGAGAACTCCACATGATAATCTGGAACAATACTTTACGCACATGCATTAAGCCAAGATATCCCAGAATGAGACACATGAAATGACGATGTCCGCATTTATATTGCAAAAATATAAAACTGATAAAATATTTTTCAAAGTATATATCAATTATATTTGTATATGCCCAAAAAACAGTGTTACAATCACAACTGCTTTATCTAACTTATTATTAATCTTAACCTCAGAGTGACATACGAGTATTTATATAACAGGGTGCAGGATCATCGGGGTTTTCAGGGGCTTACACACGGGCTGGACACACCGTTAAGAACTTTATTTTTGCAATTATCTCGAGTTATTGAAATACATTTGCAAACATCTATAGTGCATAAATGACACTTTTTCTTGCAGTTTGTGCCGATATCTTAAGGTATAAGAATACATCCTTGAATACGTCTGAAATCGGTGACAAAATTTCACGTTGGCTAAAGCATATGAATGCAGTGAAAATATAACTTTTGTAACAAGAACACATACTTATTAAATAAAGTAATTTTGATGTTTTTCACATTGCCATAAGCAACATAAAAATCTGTCTTATATGCATCAGTTAAAATTCTTAAGACTTTTTTTTACCGGTGTGTTTACATCCATAAACGTTTGATTGGGAACCCCACAAAGTCACGTGATCCTGCATCCTGTAAAATCTGGCCCTTAGATCATCAGATGCATCAGCTGGCACGAGGCGTTGCAGAGGGTGTGGCGAAAGTTGCAGCTAAGAGGCTTAGTGGAATTCGGACATCGTTTCCCGCTGTACGAAACATCATCGCGACGAACCACAGCCGCCGAATTCATCGCATTGGCCAACCAAGCGCGACGGGACTCAGACCCCGAAAAACTTCGGGCTCAAAAGGAGCACGTGCTTACCGAGATGTATAGGAGCGTGCCCTTGGAGGTTCTCGAGGAAATGCGGACAATATTTCAGGCGGATTTTGAGATGTTCGAGTACGATTCAAGCCCGACCGAGATTTTCGAACGTTCGTCCGCCTTCTCTGTCAAGAATGTGCTTGATTTTCGGACGCAAAATATCACAATTCCTTAACTACGCAGTTATTTATTATTGTGTTCATCTTGCTCGTTCTTATTGGCGTTGTAGTTAAACTATTTTTGTATTTTCTATTTTATTTTATTTGAAAAGCTTTGCACCTTATTATAGAAAAAATGATTAACTGATTATTTCATCGCATGTATTAAGTTCGTTTTAACGAAAAAGTATAGCTAATAAATATTGTGATAGTACCATCAACTGTAATCGCCCGGTAGTCAAAAAATGTTCGAACTGTCGGAATAATTACGCCTACCCGGTAATGTATGCCTTAGCGCCTTCGTACTTTTCCTTGTTTGTATAAATATTTCAAACTGTTCGAAATATTACAGTTTCGTACGTATATTAATATTATGATGCGAATATCTGTTTACAAGTGCCTATTTTAAGTGCGTTGTACAGTTTAACTACTGGATATTTCAAACACGTCAAGTCGTTGTTAAAGGGACATTTCACAGATTTTGGCTTTTATTTTAAGTTTGTCATATATGCTTTAAATGAATAAATGTTTACATCGAAACTTAAGAGTTCCAGTTTTAAACAACAATATAATTAAATATAAATAGGTAATCCATACATGGGCTCGAATCACTAATTCCTGGAGTAATATTCCAGCGCTTAAACCACTCGGCTATCCGTGCTTGCATGAAAATTCCAAGTTATTGGGAGATTGGAGGACAACTGATTGCCGGACAACGACTACCCGGTGAAATCATGTGAGACCCAACAAGAAATCGTGCATGCTTAATTCTAAGCTAAATTTTACTATTTTGTATATCCAGATTTCACCAAGTAGTTCTGTTGTTCGACATCCAATTGACCTAAAAAGCACATTAAACATTATACCATTGCAAAAACATTTATTCACTGAATATTTAACATTTAATTTTGACTAGCTGTCTTGTTCTCCGGTTTGGACTTGTGGCCATGGTTCCCGTACTCATCGTGTTGATCACAACTTCGATTCAACAAAACGTCGAGCAAATTGTGCTTTTTATTGGACAACCTACCAGCAAACAGTTAAAGCCACAAAGGCTAATTTTAAAATAATATGCCCAACTGAGGCTAACTTGAAATGATATGCCCAACTGAGGCTAAATTGAAATAATATGCCAAACTGAGGCTAACTTGAAATAATATGCCCAACTGAGACTAACTTGAAATAGAACTGGTGTGATCGTGTAGAGCGAACGCCAAGAAGAAGAAGAAGTATGCCCAACTGAGGCTAACTTGAAATAATATGCCCAACTGAGGCTAACTTGAAATAATATGCCCAACTGAGGCTAACTTGAAATAATATGCCCAACTGAGGCTAACTTGAAATGATATGCCCATCTGAGGCTAACTTGAAATAATATGCCCAACTGAGGCTAACTTGAAATGATATGCCCAACTGAGGCTAACTTGAAATAATATGCCAAACTGAGGCTAACTTGAAATAATATGTCCAACTGAGGCTAACTTGAAATAATATGCCCAACTGAGGCTAACTTGAAATGATATGCCAAACTGAGGCTAACTTGAAATAATATGCCCAACTGAGGCTAACTTGAAATAATATGCCCAACTGAGGCTAACTTGAAATAATATACCCAACTGAGGCTAACTTGAAATAATATGCCAAACTGAGGCTAACTTGAAATAATATGCCCAACTGAGGCTAACTTAAAATAATATGCCCAACTGAGGCTAACTTAAAATAATATGTCAAAAATAATATGCCAAACTGAGGCTAACTTGAAATAATATTACCAACTGAGGCTAACTTGAAATAATATGCCAAACTGAGGCTAACTTGAAAAAATATGCCCAACTGAGGCTAACTTAAAATAATATGCCCAACTGAGGCTAACTTCAAATTTAAAACTGTCACAAACAAGGCTAACTTCAAAAATACGGCAACTGAATTTTCAGAATGATAGTTTAATCCGTGGCTGACGCTGGGAAGCAGGCATCAATGCCAATTTAAACTATAAGAATATCAACTAAAGTATAAAAAGTAATGTTGTGAGGCCGCTGTCCGCCATAGAGCGCAACGAGTTTGCAAACTCGGTGCGGTCACCGCCAAAAAGAAATAGAAATGCTAATTATCTTTTGGTGACAGAGAACCTTAACTGATACTGTTTGCCGGATGAGTACGGGAATCATTTAAATTCCAAGTTGTATTATATATGATCTAATCAATCCTCGTTATGTCACAGAATATAACGATAACAACAGAACTTTCCGAATTTTACCATTTTTCGCATTTGTTTCAGGTTCAGGTTTTTAAATCGTCAAAAGATGCATATACTTGATATTTAAGAACTTTGTAAATGTTGATTATTACTGTTTTCATGCCCTTTCCAGGTCCCTTTAAAGGGCTCTTTTCACGGTTTGGTAAATTGACAAAAATGAAAAAACTTGTTTCAGATTCGCAATTTTTCGGTTTAGTTATGATATTTGTGAGGAAACAGTATTACTGAACATTTTCCATGGTCTAATATAGCCATTGTATGCATCTTTTGACGATTTAAAAACCTAAAAATTATAAAGCGTTGCAACGCGAAACGATTGAATAATTTGGAGAGTTCTGTTGTTGTCGTTTAAATTTGTGAAACTACGAAGAATGCTTATATAAGGTATACAATACGCATCTAATGTATGCTTGGCAGGATAGTTCAGTTGGCTAATGCGTTTTTACTTCAAGATTCCGGGGGTCACTGGTTCGAGCCCTGCTGTGGGCTTTTTTTTCCATATTAAATTTTATTTTTGATTTTTAACTGGAGCTTTTAAAATTTAATGTTTACATTTATCAATATAAAGCATTTAATGACAAACTTCAAAACATGCCAAAATCTGTGAAAAGGCCACTTTAAATGTTAAAGGGAGAATGACGACCAAATACAAGGAAACTTACGAGTAAATATCGTTAATCAAATATGTGCACTATTGCCTTTTGTGGTTTATCACGACTTACTGTGGTAAAATTCCCCAGTTGATGGTGTATAATGATACACGATGAAAAATGATTAGTTCTCATAGTTGTGAATCTTTACTCTTCCTACAACGATTCTTTTATTCCAAATAACATCAACGGCTACATTACACTAATTGTGAAAATCATTTCAGTGATTACGCAATTTACTGTTTCGATTTACATCCAGCCGGGTCGTAGAGTTCCAGAAAATATGCGCGCGATTCCGTTATTCCATGTTATAGCTTAATTAGCCTCAATTAATGCGTTCCCTGTGCCCTCTCGGGACAACAGACGGACCCAGAGGAATGTGTTATTGCGCCGTAATTTGTTTATTTTGCCACCGAGTGTCTAACTAATTATCTCGTTAATTATAGATCGAATTTTGTTAATGGTTTTTGCAAGATACTTTATTGGGGAGATTATGGTTAGGCCTTCATATTTTAGGTTGCTTATTTGAGGTTGATATACTGTGGAAAATTCGAATATTTTACTATTTTAGTCGCGTTCTGAGTAACCTGGGCATAACGCGTGTGCGTAAAGTGTCGTCCCAGATTAGCCTTTGCTAAGAAGGGTCTTCATTTTAACGAAATATGTCTTAAAGGCGGAAAGTGTCGTCCCTGATTAGCCTTTGCTAAGAAGGGTCTTCATTTTAACGAAATATGTCTTAAAGGCGGAAAGTGTCGTCCCTGATTAGCCTTTGCTAAGAAGGGTCTTCATTTTAACGAAATATGTCATAAAGGCGGAAAGTGTCGTCCCTGATTAGCCTGTGCGGACTGCACAGGCTTATCTGGGACGATACTTTGCGCACTTGCATTATGCCCAGTTTTCTAAGAACACGACTCATTTAATAAAATGTTGTTTTACAAAACATGATTCGATCGAGGTATTTCTCAAATGAAACATATCTTTAACTACATGAACAAACAATTGCATAATTGCATACCTTCACAGAACTTATTACAGAAGAATTATATGATTTGCCTTGTTCAGATTTCTTGAAGTACCATACGTAAGTTGATTGTATACCAAAATGCTGGAAGAAAAAACGAACACTGAAGAAATGTCATACGTGCCACCCAGAAAAATAGTAAATAAAATGACCACGACAGCAAAAATATGTAAATTTATAAATGAACTCTTAATAGAGATTACATATATATATATATATATATATATATATATATATATATATATATATATATATAAAATAAAAAAGGAAATGCTTTTTAATCAACAGTTACATTTTGAATCAATATTTAATAACTATATTCAGATCACAATCGATTCCTCCTTAAGTACGTTTTAGTATAAATATCTGATGAATATTGTTCCCAACAACAACATATATTTTTTAATATCGCATTGTAGATTCTAGTCACTGTGATTTATGTTCAATATCTGTACATGTATATGATTTATTATATATTCGCTTTAAAATGTGTGTGTAAACTGTATGCAATGACAATAAAACATCAACAATACTGTTAATAAACATTTGATCTTTTGTTGAAAATACGAGCATTTAGTATTGAAGCTTGTCTTAAAATGCTTTATATTGATAAATGTAGACATTGGATCTAAAAAGCTCTAGTAAAAAAAACAGAATACAATTAAAGAAAGAAAAAAGTAACCCTTATTTGGGCTCGAACCACTGACCCCTGGAGTAAAAGTCCATTGCTTAGTCCACTCGGCCATCCTTGCTCGAACAATCAGTGATGTATTTTATATTTTATATAAGCAATCCTCGTAGTGTCACAAAAAATAACGACAACAACAGAACTCTTAAAATTATTAAATCGTTTCGTGTTGCAGGGCTTTATAATGTTCAGGTTTTTAAATCGTCAAAAGATGCATACAATGGATATTTTAGAGAATGGTAAATGTTCAGTATTACTGTTTTCTCACAAATATCGTATCTACAACAAAAATTAGCGAATCTGAAACATTTTTTTTAATTTTGTCAATTTACCAAAACGTGAAAAGGTCCCTTTAACAATCATTTAATGAAGAGCTATGGGCTGATTTTTTTAATAAATCTATCTGTAAAATATTAATAAAATAAATAATTAAGATACTTTCCACAATAACACTCCATTTCACGACAACGTGGCGCTCGATTGGTCATTGTCGGCTCGGGTACTACTTAAATGTACCCCGGGTTCTTTCTTCATTATTTTTTATCGAGTGCACCGGGATTGTCTCCCATATGGCCATCGCCCCCAGAAAGACGTGTTAGTTGGTTACGGGGGATAGTGCAAGATACAGGAGACACCCCGTTCCAGAGGTGACCCTGGATCTTTTAGTGCCCGGTGTATAGCACCTAGTACACTGCACCTCGGTTTAACGTCTCATGCGAAAGACGAGTTAGTAGGTTAGGTGCAGCGGGGGATCGCACCAGCGATCTCTGGATTGTGAAGCCAGTGTGTTAACACTAGACCACGGATCCGCTACAATATCCCGGGTACTCTTAAGCATACTTAATATACCCCTGGTACGGAAAATAAACAAACACGAACCCGGCAAAAATAGACTGGACCAGAATTTAATTCCCGCCCTGAATCTGATGTCGTAAAACGCGTTACGTAATACGAAATCAAATTCTCTCTGAACAAGACATGCCCGAAGATTTTTTTTAGTAGGAGTTTCAATAATATATAGTCCATTTTACATAATATTTCCGAATATGAGCATAATTAATTTGAAAAAAATAGCCGACAAATACTAATTAAGCGTAAGAATTCAAGGGTACGTTTAAGTAAATTGTCCGTACCCGGGGTACATTTATCTAGTGGTCGAGCCGACGATGACCAATAAAGAGTTAATGGACCTATCAAAAGTGATGGCAGTATTCCAGAATGATTAACAGCCCTTGTCTTATTGAGCTGCTAGTGTTCAACGCATTTTCATCTCATTGGTACCCGATATGCTATTTTGTTTTTGAAAGTTCTTTTAACATAATTATTCGCCGAAAAATAACAACAATACTATGTTCTTAATTTGACATTTTTAAGTCGCAAATACGTGTTACGAATAATCGGACAGATTTGTATCAATCGTGATACATTGACTTCGGAATCGACCGTAATAAAAATTGATTTCAACCGTGATACGGACAATCTCCGGATTCCTACGTAAGAAAGATTGATATGCATCTTCATACATCGACTTTCTCCGGAATACTCCGTAAGATTTATGCAACAAATCATCTGGTGATCCGGAGTGGCAGATGTGTATTTCGCGAGTCCCCCGTTCGGCTTATACCCGTTACCACTTGCTAGTCATCATTTCTGGCTATCTGGACGCGATCTGACATCTAGATATCTAAAACACGACAGCCTTGAAGATATCTTATCGCGATGTCGTAATTCGCCGTGTTTCACTGACAAATGCTTTTGAGATGTGATATTTTTCAGAACGTAACGATTGTGTCTATTAAATGTTGCTTTCAACAAGTTTTTTGTTTATTGGGGAAACCTGTAAATAAGCCACGTTCTGGGAACTCTGGGCTTAACGCATGTGCGTAAAGTGTCATCCCAGATTAAACGGAAAAGTTAGTCCTTTATTAGCCTGTGCGTATTGCACAGGCTAATCGAGCAACATTTTCGTCCTCTACCGGATTTTCGTTAACAAGAGACATACTTAAAACGAAAACTTCAATTAAAGCGTTAAGTGACGTCCATGAAACGGAACTTTAAGCACTTGTATTAAACCCCGCTTTCCAAGAACGAGCTCATTTATTTCTTACACGATTCGCTTACGAGAGCACGGTGTCTGATGTCTGACATAGCGTTATGGCGTTTAAAGGTCGTCACGCCATAACGATTAACATGGCGATATTTAGAGGATAATACACGGATGAGCCGGGCCGGGCAGTTATAATCGGCCCGCAGGAAGCATAACGGCCCGAGGCAATTTATGACGTATCTCATGTGAAACTGGTGAGACTGCATTATCATAAATATATATAATAATAGTAACAAATTTGTACAGTTTTTCACGCCATTATCACCATTGCGGGGTCATTATAAATATTCGGCCCTAGGGCCGATTCTTTATATTCGGCCGTCAGAATGTGTGCGCGTGACGTTCAACTGGAAAAAATGGCGTCCACATTCAGTCTTAGCCATAAAAAGTAAAACATCTAGGTTATTGTTCTACCCACCGAAGTTGTGTAATAACCATGTTTATTTTCGTAAAGTTTAATTTGCTTCCATGACGAGTTAAAATTCTGAACACATTTCTTCATCGCAATCAATCTCTTCCATTTTAAAGCACTGGATGTCAGCAGGCAATTCTTTGTGGATAGACATTCTTTGTCTTTGATCGACTGACAAAAGAACGACTTATTCATCAAAGAAATTACCCTTTTAATTCAACATCGAATTCATTAAAACAGTTAAAGAACAATTCACTTACACTTTTCTTAAACTTAATCCATCAATTATTCAACAAAACATCGCTTTATTCGACATTTTAACGAAATCGAAAATGCAGTCTCACCAGTTTCATTCCAG
The DNA here is from genome assembly GCF_020536995.1 of Dreissena polymorpha. Lineage (NCBI taxonomy): Eukaryota > Metazoa > Mollusca > Bivalvia > Myida > Dreissenidae > Dreissena > Dreissena polymorpha. Next base: position 28,794,841 of record NC_068369.1, read on the forward strand.
TTTTATATCATAACACTGTTATTCACATTCATAATAATCCATCGTAAACACACACACTAATCGTTCAATGCTTAAAAAATATTTAACTGTTAAATAAAAACACTCCAAAGTGAGATTTGTTGTTGTCCTTAAATCCAAAGCGTCTAGCTAGTTTCGTCATTTAAATTACGTAATCAATTCAAAGAAAATATAAGTACGGAAAGCTGGTTCTTCATAAATTTTAGTGAAGGACCAAAATAGTATGATTTTATGACTCAAAACCTGTGCCCATCTATAATTTAGTATAAAAGTAAGATATATATTATAGACGTAATACACGGCTGAGCCGGGCCGGGCAGTGATTTCGACCCCAGGTCGCAAACGGCCCTCGGGCTAAAGCCCTCGGGCCGTTATGCTCCCTGCGGAACGATTATGACTGCCTGGCCCGGCTCAGCCGTGTATTATCCTCTAATTATTGTCGTTACGGCGCCCATTTTGACGTCAATTCAGTTTAAACCTTATTATTTTAGCTCGATCGCATCGAAAGGCTCCGGCTTATTGAAACGCTCTCGAATCCGTGTCCTGGGCCTAGAACCAGTACTTGGTTGCTTAGGGGAGATCTAAAGAACGCTTCCACACTGTGGATCGAACCCATGACCTCACGATCGCTAAGCGAAATTTTGTCGTTCGGACCCATGTATTTGTCATTCTATCGGGTTGGCGTGTTTGACGGCTTTGGAAGATGCCGTCACAACAGCACACCAGAACGACAAAAAAGGGAGGCTCCATGTCATTGCTGATGCACTGGCTTGCTTATTTGTCTTCATGTCGGGTATATGTGTTGCTCTTTCGTGTTTGCATTTGCGACCTTCTTTAACCCATTTATGCCGAGTGGACTCTCCCATCCTTCTAAATTTGATCAATTTTTTTCCAAAATTAGGGATTTCTTGTATATTTATTTCTATATTTAGAATATTTCTAACAGAAATTCCTTTAAGCAAACAGCGCAGACCCTGATGAGACGCCGCATCATGCGGTGTCTCATCTGGGTCTACGCTGTTTGCCAAGGCCTTTTTTTCTATACGCTAGACATAAATGCGTTAAAGCCGACAAAACGGTAGAACGATAAGGCAGAAAGCAGCGACCATACGAGAGCTTATTGAAGCTCGATTGGTCAATGTCTGCTCTGGTACTACTTAAATGTACCCCGGGTACGGCAAATATACTGAAACGTACCCGGCCAATTAAGACTGTACGCGAGTTTTTAAGAGTACCCGGGGTCCATTTAAGTAGTACCCGAGCCGACAGTAAGCAATCGAGAGCTTATTGAAACGGTCCCCATGACCAAATGAGCCCCGTTCTGCGAAAAGTGGGCTTAATGCATGAGCGTAAAGTTTCGTCCAAGATGAGTATGTGCATGCCGCACGGGCTTATCATTGACAAAACATTTTGCCTATACTTGATTTTTGTTAAAAATAGTTGTGTTTTTAAAAATAATTCTATTAAAGCCCTCGCTTAACTGGAAAGGCACTTGACGCATACGAATTAAGCCCGGTTTTCTCACAACGAGGCGGAAATGACGTGTAATCAATGCCTGCACTCCGTTCAGTATTTTGTCACGGTTTTTAACTAACATTGTTTGATTGTATGAAATGTGAGCTTGACTAGGTTGGCAGGTGTCCAATTGTTCTTCAAACGAGGTTTCATTTTCGCACGCCTGCTCAAAACTGGATCGCCTTCGTTCACATTTTAATTGTAATGAATATAATCGGCAAGTACAAGAACAGTGTATTCGCGGCAAGTTCTCAGCGGGAAAAAAACTTGATTGTATATTAAACAAGATGTGTTTGTGAAACAATATGCCCCACAAATATATTTGACCTTTGACCTTGAAGGATGACATTGACCTTGACCTTTCACCACTCAAAATGTGCAGCTCCATGAGATACACATTCATGCCAAATATCAAGTTGCTATCGTATATATTGCAAAAGTCATGGCCAATGTTAAAGTTTGACGCAAACAAACCAACAAAGCAACAAACAAACCAACAAACAGACAGGGCAAAAACAATATGTCTCACAGTTTAGACTGGAGGACATAAAAATATTGATGGTATTTCAAAATATTTCACATTAAATGCAAAATACACGACGCCTTACAAACTTCTCATAACGTGTCAAGAATTAGACATTGGTTTGTAAATAATAAAAATTTCACACCTTTGAAAAAATAGAGAGACCTCATGTTAACAGTTGTTAACATAATGATCGATAAAAAGTGTTTTTATCCCGCCAACTTTAATTGGTATGAAATATCGCCACCTTAAGTCGTATGAGGCCACGATCAAACGGCGCCCTATTTTCTTCGGCGGCGGAACAACAGCTGCCGTACTTTGGCTCTCATTTGGGCGTACGAATACGTAGAACCACGATTTTGAAACTTAATCCACGAAATTGCAGGGTTTTGACAGCTTTTGCGATTTCAGCCACAAATCTCACAAATTTCTTTCCCAGACGTTTGCGAATTCGCTTTTCTCAGCAAGCGTTTCTCGGAGTTAGATTTATGTAAGAGGGAATCTGCAGTGCGCCGTATTGCACACACACGCGACCCGACTTTCTCATCTTTGGGTAATTAGTCAGTTTGGATTAGCGTTCGAGACGTTGGATAACTGGAAAATGCATATACGACGTTAATCGACTACGGCGGATCTGATATTCTCATTTATAAACCGTTATTTATCCGGCGGCGTCAATGGAGGAACCTCTGCCGGAGGCAGTCACTCTTCCGAACATGAACTTGGATGCGGGACCGGGGCAGACGTGCGCTACCTCCTCCTACAGCTACGGAATGGGACGGTTTTTTCAAAGACCCAGTGCGTTCGATTGCATGCAGGGGCCGACGTCGGCGACGGGTGTTTCCGGTTTAGGGGCCGGCCCCTATTCGTACCCGTCATACCACCACAATGACTGGGGACTGATGCACGGGCATTATTCGCACGGATTTAACCTGAATAGACCAATCGGAATTAATAACCTTAACAATTTAAGCACCAGTCATACATCTTCCGGATTTCTTAACAATTTGAACAGTTTTTCTATGCAAAGTAATGCGCATGCTCGGGATTACAGTGGCGCGTTCTCGGCGATAGGGAGTAACGCGGCGACGTCGGCGTTTTCGAACGCGGGTCACGTGACGTCCCAAGGGGCCGCCACTTCCGGTTTGGGGTCCCTCTGCAACTCGGAAGTGTACCGTGGTCAGTGCCCCTCGCCCGATTGTCAGAGTCAGGACTCTACCGGAAGCGAGTCGCCATGTTTGACAACGATGGACCCAGTGGATAAATTGGATAACAAAAATAAAGGTGAACAATACTTTACCATACATTATAGCCTGAAATTAAACAATGCTGTGTTGAGATATGTATAAAACAATCAAAAATCTATATTCGGTGTACAAATAGATGAGGTTCATAAAACGCTGACACTTTTTCTATGATCTTATACATTTTAGAAGTTCTGTGACCCCGTTCATTTGAGAAGATTTAGCAAAACTCATAAACGGCAATGCTATTCGTTAACAAATCTTAATTTGGACTAAATAGAGAACATAGAATTCAAATAGGCGGGCAACATATATTTCCAATATTCATGCGGAATATTTATAGGGGATAAAACAGTGAACATCCAATAAACTTGTATCATTTTGAAATATTGAAATATTCAAATGCCGAAATGATGTCATATTTATCTTTAAAAAAAGCAGCACGAAAAAAAAAGACTCCATAGCAAAAAGAAGATATCACGGTTTAAATTTAAAGGTTGAAGACGGAATATTTCATACCTTTAAAGCTTCGTACATACGTTTTTATATGTTCCGCGTACATGTTGTTATTGCGTCTTTATATCCCACAAGCGTGCTACGTCATTACTATGCAAAATGGTAGAAGCATAAAATATTGCCAAATAATTAATTTATCATTTTACTTTCAATTACTTGTTATTAAAGAGTATGGTATGCACATGTATTGGCATATTTGTCGTAGGTGATTTACATTTCGTTTTTCACTAATTACAATACTCACTTATTTATTTTTTACAAACGTCCCACCATGTACACGTATGAATACGTATAATATTATGAATATTAGTATTAATATGAATAATATTATTATTCACGCGTCAGTTGCACACGGACACGACCGCTTAAAAATTAAGAATGTATAATTTTCATTTATATGTGAAGTAATTTTAATTTCATACGCTATGTTTGTGTTTTTTTGTTTGGCGAAGTCAATGCGGAAAATTGTGTTTTGTTTTGAGATGATTATGAAATCTGAAGAAAAAACACACACTTTACAATATGTTTACAATATGTTCATTTTCATTATTAAAAGCCTAGCTGTTTATTACAAAACGACGTATTTAGGTCCTATTCAAGTTCAATTGATAAAAGAATAAGTCTTTCATCATTTTACTCAATAAATATATTTGACTATATCTTTTTTTTCTCTATGTATTTGGTCAAATTTTAATAATTTTGATCGGTAAACTATTACAGAAGTTCGTTTAGAAAAATAGTATAAAACATATTAATTAAAAAAATAACTGTATGCGAAGATTTTAAATAGTAATTCATACCTTACTTTTAGCATTTGTTAAACCAATAACACTTTTCAAAACAAATTTTGTGTATATAATCGAGGTTATTTTTGTTTAATATAAAAAGTTGTTTATTGCTCGTATACTTTGTGTTTTCTGTTTTGAAAAGAACATATAGTAAATTGTTTTCATTATTTTGACACGAAAATGGTCCATATTCTGTCAATTTGGTACGTAAAAGGCAAATGATTAAACAATATAACATATAAAGAGTATAATATATAAGTGGGGAAATTAGACCAGCATTTTGCGGTTATCATGAAAATATTATTTTATATACACGGGGAAATGGATCAATATAATTTGCAGTTGTAGTAATACTAATAATATTGATAAATGATTATAATAATAATAATAATAATAATAATAATGATATTATTTTTATTATTATTAAAAATAATAATAAAAATAATAATTAATATAATAATAATTATAATAATATTGACAAATAATAATAATCATAATTAATAATAATAATAAGGAAATAAAAAAAGAATCATACAAACAAAAATAAATTAGATTATAAATTCAATAATTATTAATTGTTTTCTATGTTTTTACGATTGTTTGTTTGTAGAAAAAAAAACTTCTTATATCAAAACTAGTTTATTTCAGCATTGTACCCCCTGTTTGATTGTATTAATGTTTATATTGTTTATATGTATTCGTCATACAAGTAAATGCATGGCAAAATGTTGAATAAAATTTTAAACAAACACACACACACACATATTTAAACAATAAATACATTTTTATTAATAAAAAATCGAGAAAAAAAAAATCAATCGAATACATTGCAGTATATTTACGCTTAAGGTAATGAAAAGAAGTCTGTGTATAATTCAAAATATGTATATATTTAATTGTAATAGGTATGTTTAAAATCAGTTTTCATAATTAAAGCAACTCGTTAAGTTTTTTGTAGTTTCTCAAATATTTATCAAACCTGTTATTTTATGCTAATTGAATTCACGAGTGCAAGGTCAATGTGGTCGAGCTATACGAGCTTTACAAGCTATACGAGCTATACGTGATATACGAGCAATACGAGCTATGCGAGCTATAGGAGCTTTATGAGTAATACGAGATATATCAGCTATACGAGCTATAAGAGCTTCATGGGCTATATGAGCTCTATGAGTTATATTAGCGACATTAGCTGTAAAACCTGTATGAGCTATATTAGCTATACGAGCTTAACGAGCTAAAGGAGCTATACGAGCTATATGAGCTTTATTAGCTAAACGTGCAATACGAGCTATATGGGTTTTACGAGCTATATGAACTTTGTGAGTTATAAAAGCTAATGAGCTATATGAGATATACGAGCTATATGAGTTTTAATGTTATATGAGCTAAATGTGATATATGAGCTATACAAGCTATATGAGCTTAACAATTTATATGAGATATATGAGCTATACAAGCCATACGAGCTAAACGAGTCATACCTGCTGTACGAGTTACGAGCTATACGAACAATACGAGCTATACGATATATTCAAGATAAACAAGCTATAAGAGTTCTAAATTTGTACGAGCTATACACAAGATATATAGCTATACGAGCTAAAGTTATACGAGTCATACGATCAATAATTTTTAATTTTATTCTTGATTTTTTACTGGAGCTTTTACGATCCAATGTTTACATTTATCAATATAAAGCATTTAATGAATAAGTTAAAAAATGCCAAAATCTGTGAAAAGGCCCCTTTAATGTAAATCAACTGATATTCAATAGTTTTATTTGAAATTCGAGAACATCAATTGCAGACGTATATATATTTTAAATATTAAAATAAAAATTTATAAAAATATCAACAACGACGACAACAACATCATAAATGTATTTATAAGACCTTAACCTTAATTTAATCAATTACTAGTACACATTCGATGCACTTTTTTATGTTTGTAGTTCGAATGTGAATAATTAAAAAACGTGCTCACATTGTAGAAAAGTACATAAATCTAAACCACACGACTATCGCTCTGAAGTTTACATACAAACAAATTCAAACATAATTTTAGTCAAATCACATTATATATGTTCATCTTTTATTCTCAACATGTTCTGTCCATGAATAAATATTTTTCTCACCAAAAAATAAATAAATAAATGAATTAATTAATAAATTAATAAATAGTAAAATTGTAGTACATTTTGCAGAAGTACATAGCTTTAAATCACACAATGCCAAACACTGGATCAGCAGACGATTTATTGCATAAAAGTATCCTGCGGAGAATTTTGGAGATAATCACGTTTAAAATAAATCTATCTTACGGATGAATCCGGAGATAGTCGATGTATCACGATTGACAGTTTCCCTAAGACTCGAATGTTATACAAGAAATAAACATTATTTGAGTGGCATGCGCTCAGAAATGTTTACAAACACATCCGACGGAGTTGCAGTCTGGTCTTGTCAAATCCGACAAAATACTGTGTTAACCCTTTGCATGCTGGGTAATTTGTCTTCTGCTAAAATGTCGTCTGCTGAATTTCTAAAATAAGCATTTTCTTCATTTTTTTTCAAAGAATACTAACAGAATAGCAAACAGTTTGGATCCAGATGAGACGCCACGTTCTGTGGCGTCTCATCTGGATCCAAACTGTTTGCAAAGGCCTTTAAAATTCGGCTCCAGCGCTTTAAGGGTTAAAATAGCAAATTAAAACGAGAATGAAAGGTTCACATGTGTTGAAGTAATGTTAAAAAGTACATTATTCCGAGTTTGTTAACGGTTGTTCAGATACTGGTTGGGGCTATAAAATCATTCCTGTATGAATATATTTTTAAAACAGGAGCTAGTGGAAAATGCCAAATTTGTTTAAATATTAAGCATTTTTGGGTTGCAAACAATATTTATAACTGTTAAATTATTTAACGCTTTCCGGTGGTTTATTGAGAAATATCAGTGAATTGAAATTGATAACTCACTGTTTCAAACAATCAAAATTAACAGCGAAAATTATCGATAATTTTCACTATTATACAATGAAATGACGTCGTTTTTATTACATTATGACGTCATTACTTCAGCAAAAATTCAAAAATACTCATTTGTAAGCTTGTGATCATAGTAAAGAAAAATATATTTAATATAATCACTCGTGAATTAAAATCGATATTCCGCCAAATTATCCTTTTATTTTATGCTTAAAAATGATTATTTTTGTATATCCTCCAATATCCTAGTATCAAATATCCTCTATGCCATCATTAATTGTGGGGCAAATATTTTCGTTGATATCGTGGGCTAACCGAGCCACGAATTCAACACAAACACATCAATATATGCAATCTCGGGGCAGAGTTGTCGTTCCTTGCTCTCACAATCTCTGCCATCACAAGAAAATCGTACAAGATTTAGTAGGGTTATTGGTTTAAGTATTCTTTTATGAAAAGTAGTATCATTTTCCTTTATATTTTGAAAATGAAAAATAAGTTTAGGAAAATAAAAAAATACCTAAATTTAAAAAAAAAGCAAAAATAACAATTGTAAAATTATTGTTCAATTTGGCTATGCTATCATCATGTTGTTGGTTATGAAGACAGGGATTTGATCGAGCTATTCTGGTTCGCGTCAAATCTCTGCGCGGAGGTTGCGGAAAATGATCGACGCAAAATCATAGTCTTGTCCAAAAATCGGACATCCACGAATGTGCGTGCCCACGGTGAAGTCATTCAGTCCCTGATTAGCCTGTGGGGCATAGGCTAATGTGGAACGACACTTTAAGCGCATGCATTAAGCCCGCTTTTTCCAGATTGTATTAAAGAGGATGCAGGATCACGTGACTGTGGTGTGTTCCCAATTAAACGTTAATTGATTTACACTCACCTCTTAGTGGTGCTTTTTATCCAATAACTTTTAAAAAAACATTTTTTAAGAATTTTAACTAGTGCATATTGCGTATGGCAATGTGAAACAAATCAGAATGACTTTATTATATAAACCTGTGTTCTTGAACAAAAATTCGATGTCTACTGCATTTATGTACATGGTTAGGATTCACGAAACGTGGAATTTTGTCACCGATTTAAGACGTATTCAATGATTTATTTTATTTCAATAACCTGAGGTATTTGCAAAAATAAAGTTCTTAACGATATGTTCACTTTCTGCCCAGCCCGTGTGTAAAACCCGGGAACCCCGTTGATTATGCACCCTGTAAATGCATGGAGAGTGTATTTTAGGTAGACGTAATGATAGCATCATAGTATTGCAGTATTGTACGCTAGGAGGTATCTCTTGTGCATATATGTCAATTATTATAGATATTTGACTTTTTCCGAATATTTAGTTTCTGATTAACGGGTAAATGTTTGATTATATAGCTGCAGACGACGTGTCACGAATTGTATGTAATGTGCGTTCCATCGTGAGTTCAACAATTCGCTATTTTCCAGTAACCCATAATTCATTTCGGCGTAACCAACTGATGACTTCCGGTTAAACGTAAACATTTATTCTTCTTGCGCAATAACGAAAATAATCATCTTCGGTGAATACAGTATGTATCAAAATGTCTTTTTTTTGTCAGATAATGTAGGATATGTTACCTTAATTATATTGGATTTGGTGTATATGCACTCAAGTAATTGTCTTTCGATGGGTTTTCAGCCGAATTAGAATTTTTAGTGGTACAGTGGTGGGTGGGGGTGAAATAACACATTTTCATTATTCGTTTAAAAATTCAGGACAACGATTGATGCACAAATGTTTTGTTTCAGATTCTATTTTGTCATCCTTCAAATATGCCTAATTGTCATGGAAGAATAGCATGATGGTCCTGTTAACCAAGACTTTGTGTGCGCCTGAAAGTTATAAATGTCCAAGGCAAGTGTATACTTAAACTAAATTCAGCAATTAATCTGAACACGTTATTATAAGATTCTAGAACGTATACCTCAATACTGATAATATAAAAAATTAACAAAATACTACATGTTGGAATACTGAATTAAGTGTACATTGTTCAAAATAATTTATTTTGAACTGAACCAGGGACATATGTTGTATATGTCCCTGACTGAACATAGGTATAAATATACCAGCCTGTTGAAGTGTTATCTATTTTCTTTTTTAACAAACATATTTTATGTTATAATATAATATTGACTTCATATTCACTTACCCGGTGTTGTACATTTTTAAATATCATAAATCATATTTTTGCTTTGTTATTTGTACACATTTTTTGTATAAATAAACGACAAAAAAGTAAAAGCACTCCAGTTAAAATGTGCTTTTCTTCTGTTGTTTTCAGACTTGACAAGGATAAGTCAAACGATTTGTTAATGGCTATAAGGTTCGAAGCTTTGTAAGAGGTACATGAACACCATCAAACATCATCGAATGTGTCGTTATGCAGCCAGTCAAATATTACAACCGCAGTGACAGACAGGGACTCTGGTGTTAATGGAAAGCTTTTTATCTCAAAGGACTATATAAACAAACCATTTTATATTTATTTTTGCATAATCAAAACAAAGTGTATGTATTAACATAAGTGTAAACATTTATTTATGTTTTTTGCTTCTTTGTTATTAATGTTATTGATGAGATACATATGCAATCTGATTATGCATGTTAATAAAACAGTGGTTTCATAACAAACAAGAATTGTTTTTGAATTTGTATCACCCGCAATTAAAATTTTGGATATGGATGGGTGCAAATTCATTGATGTATGGTAGAATCCTCACAAAACATGGAGTCTCATGTAGAAATCTTCTATAGTATTTGAGATAGAGTCCTGGAAAGTTACATCATAAACAAACAACAACGGGCAATAAGTCTGATTTAAGAAAGTGTAGGGTTATGGTTCTTGTGCACTACAATTCTCCTCATTGAAAAGTTTGTGACATATGGATGGACAGACGACGCCAATTCTATATCCCTCCTCCTATGGCGGAGGATAAAATAATAATAATAAATCCAATGATGTTTGTTTGTGGTCTTCTAATTTAAGTTTCTTTAGTTTCCAATAACATGCTCGCATGTGTGCCTTTAAAATATCAGAATAAACACTACATAAATAATTTCATTACATAATAGTAAGCATACAAATTTCACATGTTAAATACAATAGTAATTCAGTATCAACATCATAATGAAGTACAGCAGTAGTCATAATGTAAGTTTAACTTGTCAATTTTTGAATTTGCAAATCTTGCTATACAAACATATAAAAGCATCAATTAACACTTAACAAGTTATCATACAAATGTCTTTAATATGGGGTTTACTATACCAAAAAAATGAATAAATTGTACTACCGGTAAATCATGAATAAATTTCAAACGAAACCTGAGTATCTGAAAATACTTAAAGATGCTTAATGAAAATACTCAACAGCCTCAGTCGTAAAAGGGGGCTGCAAGATCTTATTACCACTGCACCAAGTAATAAACATGAAATGTTGTTCGATTTGTTGAATTGTCATAATGTTTGATGAAATTATTATTTTTTATTCAATCTTTACTTTGATTTTTTTTCTTTCACTGCAATACTTGAACGATCATATAATTCCACAGAACAGTTACCGGGTATGTAGTTTGTCAAGGCTGTTCCATTAAAAAAGAGTTAAAAGAACATAACTCCGTGACACTTTTTAACATTTTCTATTTCTGTAAACTGTTCATTTTATATCAAGATATCACTTCAAGTCTGCTTTCAGATACTTTCATCTTCTCCATGAAAAGAAAAAATATATAGATAGTACTATATATGCAGGCAAAACATTTAAATAATATTAATAAGTAAATACACATAACACACACCACATTAATACTGACAACCAAATAAATCATTTTTTTTAATTGAAAGTTCATGTACATAGTTACAACCATAAAAGTATTTGATGAAAAATTGAGCAAAATAACTCATTTTGAATTTGAATGACTTGAATACTATGTCTGGTTTTAAATGGTTTTGCTTGTTGCACAGATAATTTGCATGATAACATATATATTAAAATAGAATTTGTTAGAAAATATATGATTATGATATAGATGAACATGTGTATACAAACAAAAAGAGAATATGAGGAAGTACCTCAAACAAAATATGCTGAGCAGCCTCGCGAACTAAGCTTTGGAAGGAAAGGCAGCCATTCTAAGCTAGCATATCACATCATATAAAATTATGTCCAGCGAAAGATGTTTTCTAGGCTACTCATCTCTTGGAAGTAAATGAATATTCGCTGTTCTATGTTGTGGTGCGCAAGAGAATGTCTGTCTGATATATTGAATCTTCTTAGGTGTAATAGTAGTTTGCACACATCAATGGTCCATGTGGCATCCATTATCTTAAAATAGACAATATATTATATAAATAAAAATGAAGTATTATAGTTGAGTCATATGAATTTTAATCTTTGGTATTATAATTTTGCTACGCAAGTGTCCGTAAGTAAATAGAAATAACATGTTAAGCTGCACAGTGACAATAATTACATTTTATTTCCAGTAGCCATATGTATATGTCAACTGTTGTTTACCATACAATATATTATAACCAAGAATGTTAAATGTAATAAAAAAAAATCATCAGATACGTATCAATGTTTTGTTTTACAGCCGTATTGCTATAGTGGTTATAGCGGTTAAATTCTCCACGCAGTTCTATTTTTCAATAAATCAACATTAATATACCCCACCCACCATAAACATTGATTATTGTGTATTCAAAAAAGTTATTCATACGGCTAACAACACATCAAAATCAATATTATACATATTAAAAATAGTTATCAAACACATCCAACGGTTATTTCCAATATTATTTTTAAATGATAATTGATTTTCTTACCTAAAACGATGGATTGACAATTTGCTTTTACAACGCCAGTAACGGAATATCCGAATTACGTTGAAACCGGAAGTCATCAGTCTACAATGGCATTATGGTCTATTGGAAAGTGGAGAATACGAAACTTTTCTAATGGATTAAGTTGGTAAGACGACACAAGTAAAAAAGACGGTTGATCTGTACAGTTCCTGCGTACAGTTCAGACGTTGACATTCGGAACGAAAACTGGTCCGTATTCGCCAATCCATTCTTAGACTTAAGAACAAAGAATAGACTTATGACAAGAAAAATACCTCTCGCGTTTGAATATATACATGCTACCACTGGTAAGTATGTCAATCAAAATATGTTCTATGTAAATAATGATGTATAATGAGGAGGTTAATTCCACGATTTTCTCAAAATTGAAACAATCCTTGAAAATTCCAATTTTAAGAATATTTTTTTCCAGTCAGAAAAATCATTTTCTGGAAAAACTGAACTTAATGCATGTGAGTAAAGTGACGTCCCAAATTAGCCTATGCAGCCCGCACAGGCTAATAATGGACAAAACGTTTCGCCTTCACTAGATTTTTTTTTGCAGAAGAGACCTATTTCAAAGAAAACATTGCAAACGCAAGATAAGTATCGTCCTTGCTGAGCCAGTGCAAATTGCAACGCTTATATGGGACGACACTTTACTAACATGCAATAAGACCAGTTTTCGCAGAACGCTACTCAGTTTATAAAGAGATGCCCGCTAAATCTCTCTCTTGGCATATTCAACCTCACCACGCATGCCTGCAGTCGGAATAGCCATCTAAAGAATGGCAGGCAACCGTGATTGTCTGCAAATGGTCAAGTAGCCGATTGTTTTTTTCTGGGGTGCGGGAAATAAAGCGCAAACGTGCACGGATATGCTCGAACCTTTGAACCGCGTTCTGGAAAAACCGGTCTTAATTGATTGTGCGTAATGTGTCGTTAAAGATAAGCCTGTGCAACTAGTACAGGCTTATAAGGGACAACCACACCCGTCTACACTAGATTTTCAGTATGAAGATACCTCATTCATACGAGCGGAAAGTGTCGTCCTTGATTCGCCTGTGCGGATTGCAACGTTTATATAGAACGACACTTTACTCACATGAAATTAGCCCAGTTTTCGCAGAACGCGACTCAGTTAATAAAGACGGGCCCGCTAAATCTCACTTTTGACATCGTCAAGCTCATCAAGCATACTTCCAGTCAGAATAGCAATAGTTGGAATGCCCAGCCCCGGTGATAGTCTGCAAGTGGTCGGGTAGGCGATTGCTTTCCCGGGTTGCGGACAATAAAACACAGACGTGCACGGGTATTCTCGAACTTTTGAAGAACAAAAACGGGGTTATTTGATTGTGCGCCATGCGTCGTTCCAGATTAGCCTGTGCGGAGAGTACAGGCTAATACAGGACAACAACACCCGTCCACACATTCGGTACCCCTCGCAGATTATCATAATCGGACTCGGGAGAAATACGGGTTGAAAGTAGTCCGCCCACGTGATACCATTCTAAGAATGTTACAACAACAAAAACAATAACAACGATGGCGTCCATAATTCCTGTAGAGTTTGTACTTGCTCTGGCTTCAGAGCATAGAAAATCACCATTTTCATCTTTGCAAAATGTAAACAACTCGCAAAACCGGCCATGTTTGTTTTTACTATGTAATTTTGATTCGCGTAGGCCCGCGTAGGTAGACCGCAATGCCGCTTCCGAAATGTGTATTCATACTATCTCCTTCGAGGTACTTATCCGATGTTTGACGGAAAGGGCCGAGAATGTGCGATTGCCGTCCACACTAGATTTTCAGTAAGAAGATACCTCATTCATACGAGCGGAAAATGTCGTCCTTGATTAGCCTGTGCGGATTGCTTAGGCTTATATGGGACGACATCATACTCACATGCAATTAGCCCAGTTTTCGCAGAATGCGACTCAGTTAATAAAGAGAAGACCTCTAAATCTCTCGCGTGACATCTCCTTCCTCATCACGCATTCCTGAAATCGGAATAGCCATCTTAGGAATGTAGAGCACCGTTGATTGTCTGCAAGTGGTCGAGGGTTTGATTGTTTTCCCGGGGTGGCGGGCAATAAAACACCACCGTTAACGGATATGCGTGAACATATGACCCGCAATCTGTGGAAACTGGGTTTAATGCTTATGCGTAAAGTGTCGAACAGGCTAATCAGGGACGACAATCTCCGTGTTTACGGTATTGTTCGTTAAAAGATGGTATCTTATGGAGGCGGAAAGTGTCGACCCCGATTAGCCTGTGCGGACACTTTACGCTCAAGCATTGTCGGTAAGGTCAGTTTTCAAAGAGAGCGACTCATATTGTGTTTGGTTTTCGACGTAGCTTAGAGACCCATCACGTGATAGTCAAGATGGCGACGTCAATGCCGAGACAGGTATTTTTCGCCGTTTTATACCCTTTAGTACTTTTGTTTATTTTTTTTTAATGGCGCTCAGCTTCATACTATATCAGTAAGAAAGAGATTAGAGTTCATATCGTATTAAAATTTGCTTTATATCTCGACTTTACTCGCTGCGAATTTTCTTAGCGGAGCAGTAATTAGTTCATCCAGCTAAGAAATTTTGCAGAGAGTAAAGTCGAGATATAGAGCGAACATTAATACGAAATAAACGTTGGTAACTTTCTTGCTGGAAAGTGAGCGGCATTTAAAAACATAATACAAGTAATACGGGATATAAAACGGCGAAAAATACCCGTCTCGGCATAGACGTCGCCATCTTGACTATCACGTGATCACCCCTCTGTAGCTGCTAAGCACATGGTTTGACCTTTCACAATAGCCAATCAAAATTATGTTGTGAAAATGTCCCACCACTAGTCCCGTATGAATACATTATTGCATCGTCTAATATGACAATATTTGCAATACACACTTTTCAATACAGAAGGAATTCAGCCAAGTTTCACATTTGTCAGTTTAAAGTTTGTGCGCGTGTGTATCAAAATAACATTGTGATATCGAAGTTTTTCATAAATATGCCAAAAGTTGTATGTTTTGTTTTACGGAATAAATGTTGTATCTTGACTCCAACTACTATTGATATATAATTCGCGTCAAGGGTTCAACGCAAAAAAATCAAAACAAGTTCGTGATATTGTATGGGTTTATAGAAAGAATATAATCTGTGTCGCGCTCTGGGAAAACAGGGCTTAATGCATGTGCGTTAAGTGTTGTATCAGATTAGCCTGTGCAGTCTGCACAGGCCAATTCCACTTTTTTCTTGAATTTTTTACGTTTAGTGGATGTTCGAAACGAAAATTCAGACAAGGCGGAAAGTGTCGTCCCAGATAAACCTGTGTGTCCCATATAAACCTGTGCGTCCCAGATAAACCTGTGCCTCCCATATAAACCTGTACGTCCCATATAACCCTGTGCGTCCCATATAAACCTGTACGTCCCATATAAGCCTGTGCGTCCCATATAAACCTGTACGTCCCATATAACCCTGTGCGTCCCATATAAACCTGTACGTCCCATATAAACCTGTGTGTCCCATATAAGCCTGTGCGTCCCAGATAAACCTGTGCGTCCCATATAAACCTGTACGTCCCATATAAACCTGTGTGTCCAATATAAGCCTGTGAGTCCCAGATAAACCTGTGCGTCCCATATAAACCTGTACGTCCCATATAAACCTGTGTGTCCCATATAAACCTGTGCGTCCCATATAAACCTGTACGTCCCATATAAACCTGTGCGTCCCATATAAGCCTGTTCGCCCCATATAAGCCTGTACGTCCCATATAAACCTGTGTGTCCCATATAAACCTGTGTGTCCCATATAAACCTGTACGTCCCATATAAGCCTGTACGTCCCATATAAGCCTGTGCGCCCCATATAAGCCTGTACGTCCCATATAAACCTGTGCGTCCAACATAAGCCTGTGCGTCCCATATAATCCTGTGTGTCCCATATAAACCTGTGCGTCCCATATAAACCAGTGTGTCCCATATAAGCCTGTACGTCCAATATAAACATGTGTGTCCCATATAAACCTGTACGTCCCATATAAGCCTGTACGTCCCATATAAACCTGTGTGTCCCATATAAGCCTTACGTCCCATATAAGCCTGTACGTCCCATATAAACCTGTGCGCCCCATATAAGCCTGTGTGGACGCACATGCTTTAGACACCGTTTTCTAATAACGGGGCTCGACTCGTGTTTACTTGCAAGAGAATTAAACAAATTAACAGAACACATATTTTATTCATTTATGCATTTTACATCTCATCGTGATCAATATAAAACATTCATACAAGCGTGAACAAAAAATAGTAAGTCAGATAATAATAAGTTATGCTTGAGAGTGCTGTGTGTCTATGCACACTGAATTGAGTATTTGAACTTTATATAAACATTAAAAAAACAGGAGAAACAGGCAAACAAAATCAATTTCATTTCATGATCATTTCATAATAAACTGTAATGTTCACGAACAGATATCGGCGTTAACAGACACAACACAGTGCATTCATTCATATTACAATATTATAATAACAGTGCGGTAATATATTATGTTGGTCTTTTTCTTTCTTTTTTTTCACCGCATAACAAGCACACCCCTTGTTTATTAAATTTAAACCAAAGCACACCTTATTTACTACATAGATATTATAATCTGGCTTTAACCCGACTGATGCGTAATTTACGTTCACCCCTTACGTGTGCTGAGGTAAACAGACTTGCATTTTGACTAAATTTTGCTGAATCACACAGCATAAAATCATGAGTATTATTGAATTGATTATTATTATAATAATAATATAATAATAGCAGTAGTTGTCAGTATATTATTTATAGTATTATTAGTAATATTTTACTATTAAATTGTATTATTATTATTATTATTATTATTATTATTATTATTATTATTATTATTATTATTATTATTATTAATTTTTATTATTATTATTTTTTTATTATTATTATTATTATTGTTATTATTATTATTATTATTATTATTATTATGATTATTATTATTATTATTATTATTATCATCATCATCATTATTATTATTGAAGTTGTTTTTTGTTGGGTTGT
Source organism: Dreissena polymorpha (assembly GCF_020536995.1). Classification (NCBI taxonomy): domain Eukaryota; kingdom Metazoa; phylum Mollusca; class Bivalvia; order Myida; family Dreissenidae; genus Dreissena; species Dreissena polymorpha. Next base: position 28,812,399 of record NC_068369.1, read on the forward strand.
TGTTCTTATTTGTGTCAGTTTTATTATTACTAGTTTTATTGTAAACATTTATAATAATAATAATAATAATAATAATTATTATTATTATTATTATTATTATTATTATTATTATTATTAATATTATGATCATTATTAATGTATCGTTGTTGCTGTTTTTCTTCTTCTTTTTCTTATTATAACACTCTGTGCATGGCGCCAATCTCTAACACTTTCTACACCTCATCATTCAGTCCTTTGATGAGCAATGCTGCATTAACATGTGGGCTGGGGGTCGTAATGTCGCAACAAGAGAGCGTATATCAAATACCGGAACTGCCGCAAGACGGTCACGCATATCTCAAGCGCACCCATAAATCCCTCAAACTCACGCCTTCCGTTTAATTGAGATCGAATTGAAAACGAACTTTACGGTTTCGAAAAAAAGATCAGAACCGTTAAACATTTCAACGGGGAAATAATTGACAGCGGGGATGAAATATGGTGTTTTGGTGGGCTTTTAGTGTTTTGATGTTTCCGGTAAAGGCCGCTGATGCGTGGGTATTAGTTTCACACGCGCGTGGTCGCCACATGTGAGCGAGGTTCGAACAAGGCTTGGTACGAATCCAGTGCGGAAAAATAAACATGACATCAAGGGCCTGTTTTTTCGAAATTTGACATCTTTAGATCGGGGTCAATCCTCAGAAAACATCTGTCATGGGTGGTTGGCGAGGTAAAAGCGAGAATGCTTGTTTTTCGCGGATAAAAAATATTGTGATAATCCCCCTGTGCTAATTGAGTTTTGTTTTCATTAAACTTAAAAAGAAATTTAGCTAATAATGACTAAGGCATGTTCAACTCTACAGAAAACTCGTATTGCACTGCATGCATTTCTAACCCATTTATGCCCAGTGGACTCTCCCATCCTTCTAAGTTGGATCAATTTATTTCCAAAATTAGGGGTGTCAAGCATATTTAATTCTATATTTAGAATATTTCATAAAGAAATTCATTTAAGCAAACAGCGCAGACCCAGATGAGACGCCGCATTATGCGGCGTCTCATCTGGGTCTACGCTGTTTGCAATGTCCTTTTTTCAGGACGCTAGGCATAAATGGGTTAAGTAGTCGGAGTGCGTTTTCTAGTAACACTTGTGTATGTTATATATGATATATTTTAAAAATGTATTCGAAAAATACTTTTAATTTTTTTAATTTACACGTTTTAATACATAGATCCATGCCATTAAGCTTTAATTTACAATTTTCTCCGAAAGAACCCAATCTCTGGTCTAAGACAGATAAAGGCTAGATTGTTTCCCTCCCATTGCTTCCAAACGTGTTTTATTATCAAAACAAAATGTTGCTGTATCTTTAATTTACCATATGTATGTTCAGATAAAGCGGAAAGTGTGGTCCCTGAAAAGCCTGCGCGAACCGCACAGGCTAATCTGGGCGACACTTTACGCACATGCATTAAACCAATTTTTCACATAGAACGACTCATTTCATGTATGATATTATAGGAATTTAAAGAAGAAAAAGTGTATACCATTATCAAATTTTCACGAAAAGATCGTTTGAACAATGCACGCAAGAATGAATGCTGTAAGTTGAAAAGTGTCGAGGTATGTTGTCGCAAAAGTTTGTAACAGACTGAAAGATTGGATGGATAGACGGACGGACGGATGGACACATTATAATACCCCCGGTTTATCATTAATATAGCTAAACTAAATATCATTAAAAGCATAATCATTTGGTAAATGAATAAGCGCATTTTCACAAAACAGTCTTATTTTGTACGTACTCTAATTGGATTTATATTTAAATTACTACTTATTTTCGCCAGTCTATTTGTCATGCAAAAGCGAATTTTTTTATTTAACGCAGTTATGCGTACTGTTCAGATGTAACTATCTTAAAATTTCAGACTTTTAAGTGTAATTAAACCTTTATGAAACATCACTGCACCTCGAAAACGCCTCGCAACATTCCCGAAAAATGTGAAATTCGCCTGAAAATATGTGAGTCGTTTTTATTGCCGGTCGAAAAGTGGTTCGCCTTTCCATTTAATGAGGGTTCTCTTCGCCGTATAAACAAACGTCTTGTTTTTCTAGCGAACGTTTCTGTAAACAGTGTAGGCGAATAGATGGTATCCGCAGATTTCGTCCGTCAACAGTATGTCGAACAAACCCGACTTGCACCCTCCTCCCTCACCCTCGTCACATTCCACTTTGGGGGAAATGTGCACCGATTACTTCTTTTCAAAATACGATACTATCATAATTATAATTTGATTTGAATGCCATTAAGAATTTTCCGACGAAAGTTTCACGACAGATCATTAGTAATAATACTACTTATATTTAATATTCTGACTATAATCTTTGAGAATATTAAAAACATGATCATATGTTTTATAATGTAAAAAAAATGCATCATTTGCGGCATGTGCCGCAATATATTTTATCTCTGTAATTGGGTACTACATTCATGGGAATTCAATGGAGTTTTTATGAAAACTTTCGGGAAACATAAACAATATCAATTGTTAATTTATTATGAAGTATTCAAAACCATATACACATGTATATACCAATATTTCAAATCGTTTTTGATTAAAGCATTTTTTTCTTTCATCCGAAAATGTAATATTCTTGATTATTAAATGTAGTTTGTTCGGGCTTCTTTTAAATCGATTGTTTTCACGCTAATAACATAAATTATATTGGTTTACATAAATATATAATATAGATAACACCCCTTAAATTTAAATACTTACAACTTTTACTGTCGCCGTGGCCTGGTGGATACGGTGTATGCCGAGCGACCATGAGTTTCATGAGTTCGATCCCCACTTTGGGAGCGTTCTTTAGATCTCATAAACACCAAGTACTGGGTATAGTCACAGGAAACGGACTCGAGCGCGTTTAAAATGAGCCAAAGACGTTCGATGCAATCGAGCTAAAATAAATAGGCTTCATATAAATATTAACCAACACGTTTCTTTATATATATTCGTCCAGTCTTCATCCTTTGTACTTCCATTAACAAATGCAATAGATAAACCAACGTTCACCACTGTCGAAGTTCGAAGAATCACTGTTAATTGATAAACAAAGTTAAAAAACTCATTTATTCACTGTCAGTTTAAAATATCAAATTATAGTATAATATTTCGAAGGTATAGTGTACTATTACACCGGAATCACAAACGTAAATACGGATAATTGTTGTAAATTAAGTTGAGAATATTAAAAATTACTGTAATTATTTTATTCATCATTGATCATATATAATAAGTATGTATCCACACTCTAATGTTTCAGTAATTCTACTCCATACCGTAATTACTCTATGTTTTCGGACACTCTAAGTTTTCGGACACCCCCTTTTTTTAGCAAAAATAATTATTTTTCGTGACTCTTTATTTTCGGACACACGAGTTTCGTCCGTTATTTATGTTTTAAAATGTTGTTAATATTTTTCTTATCTAAGTTTTCGGACACGAATTTTCTTTATTATTTTTAAGTGTCCGAAAACATAGAGTATTTACGGTATATCTGATTTCAGTGCTGTTGGAAAGCACGAAATAATTTGGTATTCCTATTTTCGTTCGCTCATATAGAGTAAAAGTAGATGAAACATAACTTTTAGAGATATAAAAGTTCATTTTTATCATAGATCGATGGCTAAAAACATACCTTTAAAAATGTTTTAGAAAATAGTAAAGTTTGCGAAAGATTCCAACAAAGTTGAACATAGAAAACTCACTCACTTATTCTGAAACATAAAACTAAAGATTGTAATTTTCTTATTCGAAATACAATTTAGTATATTTGCTTTTCTTAATACTAACAGACGGAAAGATAGAATGAACATGTAAATACATACATGTACATACATAGTATATATACTATTCTATATTTTGATTTTTTTCGTCATAATCCCCCAAATACCAGAAGAGGCATCTAAAGTAAGTTCTCTGTATTGATTTTTTTTTAGATAAACATGGTTCACTATTTTAACAAGGTAAAAAAGTTGTTATTCTGTTGCTCTGGTCTCCTTCCTACCATTGCGAAATTGCATGGTAATTAAATTGAATGCTTTTTATTCCCTTTTATAACTATTTAATTTGAGTTGCAATGCAATGAGGTTAAACTTGATTTACACTTATATGTATCACGAATATTGCTGGGCCAAGTATAAGGTTAAGCGCTCAAAAACCGGTTTAAACCCCCAGTGCTTAGCATTGACCGTTCCAAGGCTTTGACCCCAGCTTTATTCTAATATGTGTGTATGTTGTTTCGTATTGTGCCGTACTGTTTTAGCTATTGGTCACTTGCCATAAATAAAGGACCACGAACGTATGTATAACAGGAATGCAATATTGCTGGAGCAACTGGAGTTTCACTTTTTATATTATATTTCCAGAACATGGCTTTATTGCATTCTACCTAGAACAAACTAGTGAGTCGTAGTGACAGGCATCCCTGTATACTGTGAAACCATTATTATTCGTCAGACATAAATTTTCGTCTTTTTCGTCCTTCGACCGATGGACGAATTCAAGATCCTAACGAACAATCATGTCCCATATTTTAAACAAATAAGACTGAATTACCGTAGGCATGAGGCATTTAAATCCAGCGTAATCCACGCATATACACAGGGCTCGAAATTAACACTCGCACACTCGCAAAATGCGAGAAAAAAAGATATGTGTACAATAGAAGTAGGAGGTTCTCTCTGGGAAAACGGGGCTAACTTCATGTGCGTAAAGTTTCCTCACAGTTTAGCCTGTGCAGTCCGCAGTTAAGCCTGTGCAGTCCGCAGTTTAGCCTATGCAGTCCGCAGTTTAGCCTGTGCAGTCCGCAGTTTAGCCTATGCAGTCCGCAGTTTAGCCTGTGCAGTCCGCAGTTTAGCCTATGCAGTCCGCAGTTTAGCCTGTGCGGTCCGCAGTTTAGCCTGTGCAGTCCGCAGTTTAGCCTGTGCAGTCCGCAGTTTAGCCTGTGCAGTCCGCAGTTTAGCCTGTGCAGTCCGCAAAGGCTTACGTGGGACGACACTTTTCTCCTTAACTGGATTTTCGCCATGAAGATACTTCTTAAAAACGAAAAAGAATAACATAACAGCGGAAACAGTTGTCCTGATAAGTGTGTGCGGACTGCAAAAGGCTAATTTGGGATGACACTTTTCGTGCATTCATTTAGCCCGCTTTTACCAGAACTATACTCACCTACCTATCACAATCGCAGAAAAAATACAATTATGTGCCTTTTAAAGTAGCTTTTTCACAGATTTTGGCATATTTTGAAGTTTGTCATTACTAGTATATGCTTTATATTGATAAATGTAAACATTGGATCTTAAAAGCTCCAGCAAAAAATCAAGAATAAAATAAAAAAAAGGAAAAAAAGTGGCCGGTACCAGGGCTCGAACCAGTGACCCCCGTAGTCCTGGAGTTAGTCTGAAGTAAAAACGCATTAGCCCACTCGACTTTTCCGCCGGGTATACACAGTTACAGTATTTTATGCCTTATATCAGCAATCTTCGTAGTTTCGTAAATTTAAACGACAACAACAGAAATCTCCAAATTATTCAATCGTTTCGCGTTGCAACGCTTTATAATTTTTAGGTTTTCAAATCGTCAAAAGATACATATAATGGCTATATTGGACTATGGTAAATGTTCAGTAATACTGTTTCCTCACAAAAATCATAACTAAAACGAAAATTTATGAATCTGAAACAGCTTTTTTTAGTTTGTCAATTTACCAAACCGTGAAAAGATCCCTTTAAATACAGTTGCCGTTATGACTGGAGTTTTGTTTAACTGTTGCAAGTTTGGTTTTATCGACGTTGAGAGGCGTGGTCTTTGTTTGAATACTCGTTACAGTCTTTTTACCAGTATATATCTTTGTTTAAGTACGTGCAGTGTTTTCATACCGTCCATTTAAAACACAAAGATAATTATTTTTCTGTTTTGAATAGTCATTCAGTCTTTGATTTGAGTATTTATTGAAGTCATAGCAGCTTTGAATATCAATCAGGACGTGCTATAGAATATTGCGGTCTGCACAGGCTAATATGGGACGAAACTTGACGCACATGCATTAAGCCCATTTTTCGTATAATGAGGTTCATACTAATTTTTTTTTCTCCATTTTCAGACCCCTACAAACTCGACCTGTCGGTGAAGCCCCGGAAGGAACGAACGGCGTTCACGAAGCATCAGATCCGGGAGCTGGAAAAGGAGTTCAACCTCCACAACTACCTCACTCGCCTGCGCAGATACGAGATCGCCGTAGCGCTGGACCTCACCGAGCGACAGGTACAATGTCAGATATGACGTCATATTATAATTATGAAATCAACGAATTAAAGACCGTTAAAGGACCCAACTATTAAATAAATATTTCAATGTGTTTTAATCGAGTTTGATAATGTGATGTTCGACCTCACAAAGAAACATGTATGACTTCAACTAAGGCGTTATATATGTCGTCACTATCAACGTATAAACTATATTATATGCTATGAAATGAGAAAAAGAAAAAATAAGTACCGGTAACCACCAACTTCACAGATAGTTTGTAGAACGCGGCTTTAATAAATGAAGGAAAATACATTTCATTTCTGTGATAAAAATTTAGATATTATCTTTTCACAAAATAAAAACATATTTCTGCAATGCAGCCATATTAAAAAAAAGTTTCAGGTAAAGGTGTTGTTCAAAACTAACATAGTTTCCCAAAATAGTTAAGATGCTAAACAAACATGATTCCAAAATAGTTCATGTTCTAAAACGGACATGATTTTAAAGTGTAATTCAAGTGTTTCAGGTTTAACACGAACATTATTGAAACAAAAATATTCCAAAAACGAACACGATTCCAAAAAGTATCAGATTTTAAAACAAACCAGTTTTCAAAATGTTTCAGGTTAAAACAAAAATGTTGAAACCTTTGTGGGAAAACGGGACTAAATGCATGTGCGTTAAGTGTCGTCCCAGATTAGCCGGTGCTGGTTGCTATGCTTATCAGGAACAATACTTTCCCCGAAGTCTGGATAAGAAAAGACAATCTTTAACCGAAAAAACCATAACAGCGAAAAGTGTCGTCCCTGATTAGCCTGCACGGATTGAACATGCTAATCTGGTATAAAACTTTACCCAAACGCAAATTCTTTTTAAAAGTTATTTAAAAAATAAGCACCTCTTACCGTTGTGTTTACATCCATTGACGTTTAATTGGAATCCCCACCAAGTCACGTGATCCTGCACCCTGAAAATGTTTCAAACTGTTTCAGGTCAAGGTGTGGTTCCAGAACAGACGGATGAAATGGAAACGGGTCAAGGGCACAAAACTCGCCAAGGACAAAGTGGATGGTCACGTGAAGCCCATCATGGCCCCAAACGTCTCGTCCACAGACTCAAGTGATGACGTCATAAATGACGTCATGCCCGACTCCTGACGTCACGACGTTTGTGTTATAAGACATGGGATTCAAGCGTAGTTTGTTACTAGTAAGAATGTGACTTCAACATCGTCATGTAAGCTTCCTGACGGTATGATGACGTCATTTGAAAACAAAAACACCATCACACGCCATATGAAGAAAGAATCAATGTTTGATGGTTAAGTCAGCAATGCGTCATGCAAGTTTACTGAAGCCATGATGTTTAAACAATCTACGGTATCGGAACATAACTCTTAAAGTTGTATGGAAACACAATCGAATTTTTAACATAGTCGTTTCCGCAACAAGTTGCATTTTCAAATCATAGCAAGTGAACTCATTCAAAATGTTATGCCATGACGTCAATACGTCTTTATTGGATGTGGATTTTTAACATAGTTCTTTAAAAGTTGCGTTGAGTGAAGAGGAATGTCTGTTTCAAAAAGACAGTGTAACAAAAGTGTAAAGTAATAAATAACGCTTTTTCAGATTCCTTACTTTATGACGTCTTAATTAAGTCAATTCATTTTCACAAGGATGGTTACATGATCAAAAACGTCATATCCGATTCTATGACGTCTTCACGTGATAAGGAATCTGAAAATTGTTCAAAATAAGCGAAGAAAGAATCGGGCTCTCATAATATCTGGGGCAGGATCAATAGGGTTCACAGGGGTAGACAAAATGTAAACACGCCGTTAAGAACTTTATTTTTGCAAATATCTCAAGTTATTGAAATCCATTTTGCAAATATCTCAAGTTATTGAAATACATTTGCTAAAATCTTTAGTGCATGACAGACAGTTTTTCAGTTTGTGTCGATATAATAAGATTTAAGGATAAATCTTTGAAAACGTTTGAACTCGGTGCCAAAATTTTAAAGTAATTCTGATGTATTTCGCATTGACATAAGCAGCATAAAAATCTGTCTTTTATGCACTAATTGAAATTCTTGAGAAAACTTGTTTTAAAAAGTTATTTGAAATAAAGGCACCACTAACCGGTGTGTTTACATCCGTAACGTTTAATTGTGAACCACACACAGTCACGTGATCCTTCACTCTGAATATGCAAACACGGAACATCTGTAGGATGTCTAGATCATAATTAACGTCATGTTAGATGCATGACGTCAACCTTTATTCATTACCATTACGTAATTGAGTGTGTCAAATGATGCGTTAATTTAAGGATTTTCAAGTACAGTTTTAAGAACAGTGTAATTTACTGTTTAACGTAAACTTATTTATGAATCATGCTTTTCGAGTATTGTAAGAATATTGATAAAAATATGTGCTACTATGCATACTTTTTGTACTCGTATTGTATTCACAATGCATGCAATGCAATTTGTTATTTCAACATTAAATAATAAAATATTTATTGGTACGCAAAGAGGAGTTTGTTTCCAAGAAGTTTCTTCACGTGCACTTGTAAATATATTAATAAAGAAACTTAAAATGAGTGCATTTTAGACTGCGAAGAAGAAACCGAAGTCACGGAAATACAGGTCCCACTATATGTATTTTAAAAGATTTCCTTAAACAAATACAATGTAAACGCACAAATTAAACTCACAATTGTGCGCGTTATGATCCTCATAACAATATGTTATCTAAAAAACGGATTAAAACATTCCAAGTCGAACTGATTTAAAAAATAAAAAAGAGAGATCGTGTGATATATAAGAAATAACTTATCACGAATCAAAGTGTGTTGTTTTTTGCAGCCATCTTTTGTACTAGCTACTCTCCAATTTGAAGGTATACCTTGTACTGTCAAGGTTTCGTCATATGGTCTACAACCTTCCAGCAAAACAGTGAAATGTGTGTACCCAACAATGTTTTACTACCACAAGAATCAAGAAACATTATAATATAAAGTTGTGACAAGTGCTCATAAAGAAAAGTGCGTATTCAAATACATATTGTTGATTAATATTAGTTTAAACCTATTTATTTTAGCTCGATTGCATCGAAAGCCTTAGGCTTATATAAACGCTCTCGAGTCCGTTTCCTGGTTAATATTATATTGACATATTTAGTATACTATAACCTACAGTTCAGGTAAAATTAGTATTCATTTAAAATCTGTTCCCTTACGAAAGTAAGATATAAAAAAAGCGGACAAACGTAGTAAAACTTCATCAGCCATCGACAACAACAGCAACAACAAAAAATATGGTACACAGAAAAAACTGTTCAGCCATCACTCGACAGCTGTGTTGTTATGGCGCAAAAAATTCTCGTTTGGTTCCTGCGATTGTCGTCTGCTAAATCAATCGCGGGAGGATTTCAAAGCAACGCGTTGATGACTTTACCGGCGCTTGCATGCGGTGATAACAGTTGGGTGCGCGCAGTTACGGCGGAATCTTGGACCCGCGAACTACCCGGCGTCACGCATGCGTGCAAATGTAAATCAATCCGCTGAAAGTCGGCAGAATTGGGGAGTGAGAAAAATATCGAGGGTTTAAATTATGATCTTTAGGAAAATATAATTTAGCCTCGCTCTGTAAAAACGGAGCTACATTCTGTAAAAACGGAGCTACATGCATGCGCGTAAAGCGCCGTCATAGAGTAGCCTATACAGACAGACAGACAGACAGTTTATTCATACTTATACAGAAGTACATCGTCTTCATACACAAATATATACCTTATTTTCTGTCACATAAATAGGTATTACAACATTACATTACATAACATAACATAGATGGTCATTTAAGAATACGAATATAAATAAGCATACTCAATTGCAAGACTACGTAAATTCCATCAAAGCGGTAATGAAATTTTTTAAACACAACATAACATAAATGGTCATTTAATAATATTAATATAAATAAACACAATCAATTGCAGGAATACTAGTACGTTAATTCCATCAAAGCGGTGTTTATAAATAAACATAATCAAGTGCAAGAATATATAAATTCCAACAAAGCGGTAATGATTTTTTTTAAACGTCACATAACATAAATGGTCATTTAAGAATACAAAAATAAATAAACACAATCAAATATACAGTCCGCACAGGCTAATCAGGGACATTTTCCGCGTGTACGGTATTTTCCGTTTTACGGAAGTCTCTTCCAAACGAAAATCCAGACTAGACGGGAAGTGGCGTCCCTCAGCAGCCTAGGCGCACAGCACATGCAAAACTGAGACTACACTTAGCGCACATGCATTAATTCCCGTTTTCCCAGAACGAGGCTCATATCGAGGGTTTAAATTTAATTTTACAGAAAATTTAAATGAGCCGCGTTTTTTGAAAAGGGAGTTAAATGCATGTGCGTAAAGTGTCGTCGCAGATTAGTCTGCGGACTACACAGGCTAAGCTGGTACGACACTTTACGCACATGCAATAAACCCCCTTTTCACAGAACGAGGCCCAAGTGTTAATTCTCATCGTATACAGACATGCGCATCAATGAGTGCAATTAACGAATTTTTTTGGTAAAGTTTCTGAATTGACTTCAATATAATCAAGTTCCGCTCCTACTGCTGACGATTCGCGGCCTCTGTTTATGACGAAGTTGCTGCTTAAAATATTTCGCTGTGGCTACTGTTGTTTCTGTTCGTGTTATTGTTCTTATTGCTTCTGCTCCCGCTCCTGCTGTTGTTTCGGAAGGCGCTAGTGGTGCCGCTACCACTCATGATAATGATACGGACGCTGCTGATGCTGTTGCCGCTATAGATGTTTCTATTAAATTGTCTGCGACTGATGTTGCTCGACTTTTAACACTGCTGTTACGCGCCTAGATTTTCCGGTGTTGCTGCAGCTGCTAATATTGTTGTTTCAAAATCTTATATTGAGACTACTACTGCTGTTACTTTCGATACTTTTGTTGCTATTTTTTTATTTTTTTTATTTTAGTAAGATATACACAGTCATACAATTAATATATTAAAGTTTCGACTCTCTTCCTATTTCCCCAATTCGAACACGTTCATTCAAACTGATAGCATATCAAATTTACAAATTCAGCAGACGACATTTTAGCAGACGACAAATTTCCCAGCATGCAAAGGGTTAACTTGATTTTGGCTAAGAAGGGACTTTCTGTTAACGAAAAATATCATTAACGCGGAAATTGTCGTCCCAGATTAGCCTGTGCAGACTGCACAGGCTAATCTGGGACGACACTTAATACACATGCATTAAACTCCTCTTTTAACAGGGCACGGCCCATATTCTATCGGTTGTTTGTATTTTCACAAAAAATCACTTCCTTCTTTCTCAGGTTTTGCTTTTTTGAGTTTTTTCTTTTCATAAATTATTAACACGTGAAGCCGCACTTTACACGTGGACAAACACCGAGCAAAGCTTTCCGACAGGTGTTAGTTACGGGACCTCCGCCATCGTTTGATCATGTGTTTTATTTAAATACAATGTCAACAAATAGCACATACTGGTTTAATTCGCCGCATATGTGGCTTCAATCTCCACGCAGAGTTGTCGTTCCTTGCTCTCACATACAATCCAGCTATGCTGGTTCCAGTCAAATCTCTGCGCCGCATATGTGGTTGGTGGCGAGATCGGGTTCCATATTCACCAACCGAATTCTGAATTAAAGAATATGGGCTGTGCTCTGTGAAAAGGGGGTTTAATGCATGTGCATGTGCGTAAAGTGTCGTCCCAGATTAGCCTGTGCAGTTCGCACAGGCTAATCAGGGACGACACTGTCTGCTTTTATGTTTTTTTCGTTTAAAGAAAGTCTATTTTTAGTAAAAATCCAGTTTAGGCGGAAAGTGTCGTCCCTGATAAGCCTGTGCGGACGACACTTTACGCACATGCATTAAACTTCCTTTTCACAGAGCACGGTCCATATAGAACAAACTTGTATACACAGTAATTCGTACTACAGATTTTAAATAAAAGTAAAAGCAAAGTGTTTGTTTATAAATTCGTCAAGCCTCGCCATTGAATGGACTTTTTAACAGATTGGGGGCATTTTAGAAGGGTGTCAGTAAATGGCTTTAATTACAAGATTTTAACCTAGGAACTGTATACCACCATTATAAGAAAAAGAATAGCGTCGAAGAGAAGCCCCGACGCCTTATGTCGTTTTATGCAGCATAATGTTATAAAATTTCTAAGTTTAAAAAGGAGCATAATTTGTGAAAGTTTAAAGCCGGATAGTAAAAACCGCGCTATCACAGTTTCACTGCAAGTTTGAAAGTTGTATTCTGAAAAGTGTTGGAGAACGCATTAGAACAAAAGTGTTTCTAAAGACAGACATGCGGACGGGCGAAGGGACGAGGAAACAGACAAACAGCAGCCGTCCATTGTATAACAGTATACCCATATGAACACTTCGTCAAGTATGTGTGTGTGTGTGTGTGTGTGTGTGTGTGTGTGTGTGTGTGTGTGTGTGTGTGTGTGTGTGTGTGTGTGTGTGTGTGTGTGTGTGTGTGTGTGTGTGTGTGTGTGTGTGTGTGTGTGTGTGTGTGTGTGTGTGTGTGTGTGTGTGTGTGTGTGTGTGTGTGTGTGTGTGTGTGTGTGTGTGTGTGTGTGTGTGTGTGTGTGTGTGTGTGTGTGTGTGTGTGTGTGTGTGTGTGTGTGTGTGTGTGTGTGTGTGTGTGTGTGTGTGTGTGTGTGTGTGTGTGTGTGTGTGTGTGTGTGTGTGTGTGTGTTGTGTGTGTTGTGTGGGTGGGGTAAGGGGTATAAAAATAAAACAGTATTATCGTTTTATCAAATTTGATGGGTAATAATGAGCTGTACAGTTTTATATCCAAAATGGCGAGTTTATTTTTTTATGAAAATGTTTTAATAGGAGTATGTGAACAGAATATGCGATACAAACTTACGGGCTTTATAGAAGAATGCAGTTTCAACATTTTCTGTGTACCTGGAGTAATGTCTAAAGATATGTTGGCTCAGCAATACAGCCTGAATAGAAAACAGCAGTTTAAGTAATTAATGTGGTCTAAGTCCCTAAAACCTTTTTTTCACCGGGTTTTATCATCGTCATGTAACCTTTAACCACTCATAGCCAAAGTGGAAATTTCTATGAGCAAACATACTTAAACCAGAACAACCTGCGAGTAACTTACAGACAGTTCGGGTTTCATGCCTCTTGCTGTTCATTAGTATCTAAGGGTTGAACATGTAGTCTCTTAAACGTGAATCAAGTAAAAAAAAAGGTATTTAATTAAATTTAACTTTCTGAGGGACTATAACTGCGTCAAAATACGTATCTAAGTGGTAAAGGGATAAACCATGTTGTATGCGCCGTTATCTAGCACACAATCCGCCTGCATTACCGTATCGCCGTCTGTTCATGACCGATAAGCCCCCCCCCCCCAACCAGCCCCACCCCCGCGCCCCCGATAAGCGCATTAAGATCTCATCGACACGTCGGACCCACATTCCGTGCACGGGAAACACAGGCGAGGCTACATACATAGTGGCAATGGGTGACGGGTTAATCACAACTAGAAAAGGGATCGACTGCAAAACCATGATTTCAATATCCTACATGTGTGAAAATTTAGATCTTCTCTTGAACTATAATTGACTTACTCTTAAACGTTGATTTGATGTTTATGACAGTAGTTCTCACGTTGTGTTTGATTTAAATGCTTTGAAATGAAATCAACGACCGAATGACGGGTAAACGGCGAACATTTCTGTACTATTTCTGTGTGTGTGACAACCCATTGCTTTATATCGCCCACTTGGAGCAAAAAGGCGCCATGTGTATTCGAATTTCAATGTCACATAGCACCTTATTGCAACAAGGGGTCGATATTTGCAAAAGGCTGACATCTTTAACTCCCAGCTAAATATTTTACCTAACAATTGAATTGAAAATTATATGTACGCGAAACCGCTTTACATTCAAAGATCTTTTTGAACTCATTATAAGTAGATCTTAAGTTTTCATGAAGACGAATGGGGACTAAGATCATTTGGCTATATTAAATTTTATAATATGTGCCGTTCTCTGTGAAAAGGAGTTTAATGCATGTGCTTCAAGTGTCGTCCCAGATTAGCATGTCCAATCCGCAAAGGCTAACCAGGGACGACATTTCCCGCTTTTATCATATTTTTCTTTTATAAAAGTCTCTGCTTAAGAAAAATCCAGTTTAGTCGTAAAGTGTCGTCCCAGATTAGCCTGTGCAGTCCTCACATGCATTAAACCCCCTTAACCACGTGCGCGGCTAATATATAAACTGGAAAAAATCTAAAATGTCTACATCATAGAAATTTATGTTCTTCCAACAAATGCATTTCCTGAAGAATTTGGCGCAAGAAGTATCATATATACTTAGTAACTGTATATCATAACCTGACTACCTTGGGCTCCTTAGTCAGTTGGCAGCATCACGTGACTTAGTGGGGTTTCCCCCTTTTAACTTTAATTGGATGTAAACACGACGGTGAGTGGTGTTTTATTTCAAATAACTTGTTTAAACATTTTTTCTTAAGAATTTCAATTAGTGCATGAAATACAGATTTACGTCGCTTATGGCGATGTGAAATACATCAGAATTACTGTATTTAATAAGCAACGTGAAATTTTGTCACCGATTTCAGACGTATTCAAGGATTTATTCTTGCGCCTTCAGACATCGGCACAAACTGCAAGAAAAACTGTGTTTTATGAACTAAAGATTTCTGCAAATATATTTCAATAGCTTTAGATATTTGCAAAAATAAAGTTCTTAACGGTGTGATTACATTCTGTCCAACCCGTGTGTAAGCCCCTGAAAACCCAGTTGATTAGTTTAACCCTTTGCATGCTGGGTAATTTGTCGTCTGCTAAAATGTCGTCTGCTGAATTTGTAAAATAAGCTTTTTCTTCAATTTTTTTTCAAAGAATACTATCAGAATAGCAAACAGTTTGGATCCAGATGAGACGCCACGTTTTGTGGCGTCTCATCTGGATCCAAACTGTTTGCAAAGGCCTTTAAAATTCGGTTCCCGCACTGAAAGGGTTAAACGTATTTATTGCATCAAATATCCATGGGATTGGATTACAAGTTTTTGCAACAATATCTGGATCCTCTCCCAGATAATTATATAACATAATGTACTAAAATACATTATTAATAGTTCAACAACATAATCAGTTAGTTTAACATAATTATACACATATAAATAAACATGAAAGTAGGCAAACAATTGTAAAGTTATTGAGAATAGTTATCTTCCATTGTATGCATGTTATTGACAATTTTATACAAAAGTTAAAACCTTTTTGAGCCTGCTATGAATGTTGATTCTGCACCATGTAGATCACAACCTGCCTTTCTAAGGCTCCTAAAGGGGCCTTATCACAGATTTTGGCATGCATTGAAGTTTGTAATTAAATACTTTACATTGATAAGTGCAAACATTGGATCTAAACAGCTCTAGTAAAAACAAGAATCAAATTAAAGAAGACAAAAAGGAAACCTCTACTGTGCTCGAACCACAGACCCCTGGAGTAAAAGTCTATCGCTTAGCCCACTCGGCCATCATTGCTCATACAATGAGGGTCGTATGTTATACCTTATGTATGCAACCCTCGTACTGTTACAAAATTTAACGACAACAACAAAACTCTCCAAATTATTAAACCGTTTCGCGTTGCAACGCTTAATAATTTTCAGGTTTTTAAATCGTCAAAAGATGCATATAATGGATATTTTAGAGCACGGTAAATGTTCAGTATTACTGTTTCCTCACAAATATAATATCTACATCGAAAATTTGCGAATCGGAAACATTTTTGTATTATCAATTTTGTAAATTTACCAAAACGTGAAAAGGCCCCTTTAGTCAGTTGACGTTGTGTAATCGTATAGCGCGAAATGATTTCTGCAACGGTAATTTCATGTTCAGCGTTCCGAGCCAAGCGAGCCTACTGTCGATCAAAAGAGGCGGAAAATGGAGGCATTATCACAAATGTTTCAATTAATCATGCCATCAGATCAAAGTCGACATTGGCCATCGCGAACGCACGCTGAGCAATTAATATCCGATTAATAGGGTGCTGTCCGAATTATCGTCCAAATGGAAAACGCGTGATTTTGATATTTAGCGGGTATTCATCAAACGATTTAACATCTGATATAGGGCCTACTACTTTCCTTTATTTCAGAAATAATGATAGATTTTGAGTGGCGTGTTTCGATTTTATCATTTTCAGACATTTGCTGCTTTTCCAAAAAAAATTTTTTTTTAAATCACCGAAACGATTTTTATTTAGTCTTAAGTGATTTGCAACTTAGCAAAGGAAATATTCCACGTAACAAAATAGAATTGAGCATCGCTTTGGGAAAACGGTGTTTAATGCATATGCCTAAATCTAGCCTGTCACGGATGACACTTTCCGCCTTTGTGGTATTTTTTTGTTTGAAGGAAGGCTCTTCATAGCGAACGTGTCGTCCTGAATATAGCGAACGTGTCGTACGGAATATAGCGAACGTGTCGTCCGGAATATAGCGAACGTTTCGTCCGTAATGCACCGAACGTGTCGTCCGGAATGCACAGTCTACTCGGGAACAACACATTTCATGCGTTTATTAAGCCCCGTTGTCACATAACGCTGCTCATATTGATTTGAAATCGGCTGGGTTTACTGTGTTTACTTCTACAAAAACATTAATTGATTGTGACGCCACTTATGCATTTCGCCGCATAATTTTTTCTCGCAAATGCAAGACCATTATCATGTGGCAAAAAGGCACACTTTATCGTCGTCGTCGTCGTCGTGGTCATCATCATCATTGTCATCATCAACATCATCATTGTCATCATCATCATCACCATCATCATCATCATCATCATCATCATCATCATCATCATCATCATCATCCTCATCATCATCATCATCATCATCATCATCATCATCATCATCATCATCATCATCATCATCATCATCATCATCATCATCATCATCACCACCACCATTTTCATCAGCATCACAAATAACAGTCTCAGAAGTAATGGGAAAAATGAACTTACATTATTTTACATGTTCATTTGTTAACAGGAAAATGGTCAGTAACATAAAAAAATGGAATTGGCTATTCCAGCCTGTGACATATGTCGTTATTTTTTACGAGATTAACGTATTCGTACGATTTTGCATGTGATAACTGTGATTACAACTATTCATATTTCATCATAAATTTCCTACATTATTTAATAGTTTAAATTTTTTGTTTGGAACATCGGCAAAACCCGTCTGACCATGTACATACAATTAAACAAAATACAGTCAGATAATAGCAGTAAAATAGAGATGCAGTCATGTTAATATTCAATAATATGAAAAAAAATCATGTTCACAAGTGTTTGTATCAAAAACTACTCGGATTTAACATTAAAGTAATAAAAAGATAATGCATTTAGTTTTTTTGGAAGAATTTATTTAAGAAGCAGCAAGTACTCTTTTCTCACGGAGTTCCATAGCATCAGTAATAAATGTGGCTAATTGGATCGATTTATAAATACTTTATAATAATGGTTGTAATTATATGAGTCGTGCTCTGCGAAAAAGGGGTTTAATACCTGTACGTAAAGTGTCGTCCAAAATTAGCTTGTACAGTTCACAAGGGCTAATCAGGAACGACGCTTACCGCTTTTATGATATGTTTCGCTTAAAGAAATAGTCTCTTCTTAGCAAAAACCCAGTTTAGGCGGAAAGTGTCGTCCCTGATTAGCCTGTGCGGACTGCACAGGCTAATCTGGATGACACATTGCGCACATGCATTAAACCCATTTTTTCACAGAGCACGGACCATATATAAAAATATATACGAGGCACGTCGATGTAAAAGGCAAGTTTGAAATTTTTACGTGCATGGAATAATGACTGAATAACCACATAATCATACTATAATTAGCAATAACTGATACTTATACCAGTAGACAATGTCTTGCGATCCCCCAATGCTTTGATTTCTCATCAATACGATCAGAAATCGATCGGCGAACGCTTATCAATGATAAGAAGCCAGGATTGATGCCTAATGGTTTATTTACCCCCTAATGATTACGTATCTATTAATGATCTAGATACGTTAATTAATGTTAACAGCTGCGTTGTCGAGATTATCGTGTTTGCCGTAATGAAGTAACGCTTCTGTAGCCATGAACAGACAATAGGGTTGGTATGAAAGATTGATGTTGTTCGGTTACCACAGTGATTGGTACACGCGCTTCTCACCAGGCGACCGGGGTTCAATTCCCATTCCTGGCGCGGATGAGTTTGGATGGTGGTCAACATACCGAACTGGTGAGGTTTCCTCTGGGTTCGCCACGCAGCGCAAGACCACTCCAAAATTGAAATTCGTTCATTGACATTAAAATATCTGGAAATTAGAGGAATAATTCATAACACGACCCAACTTTTGTTTCTAGTGAGTTATTTAGGAAGGGCATAATAGCATTCGAAATACACGGGTACTGAAATATTGATAAGAACAGAAAGTTGTTGTTATTGCTGTTGTTGTTGTATATGTATGGCGGCAGTGGTAAAGTTGGTAGCGGTCGTGGTGTCGGTGGTAGTAGTAGCAGCACCAGAAGAACTACAGAAAATGTATTTATTACTCTAACAAAATATAAGATTTTTAGTTTAAATTCAATATTCAACATTTCGGTCACTAACTTAATCAAACAGACAAAATATCCCTTTTCTAAACATTTAAATAACTTTTGAAAGCGATCCCTGAATATAGTATTATATTCAGGAGACCAATTAAACAGTATTTAAAAATATTTAGTCATAAACAAATACGTGCATTATGTTCAAGTAAGTGATGACAGTCAGATATGCTTATCCTTGAAATCTTCATATAATACGTAGGTTTGCAGAAATCATTAAGTCAATGAGAAATTTTAAGTCAGGTACAAATCATCCGTATCTTTTTTCAGTGCTAAGCATACGGTCATAGCTCCACCTTCCTGATGCGCGCGCCGATTGGCATCGTCCAATCGGAAACCGTTTTCATAGAAAGTAGTTCCATGCGTTAGAAAAACAAGCATGCGCATTGAAGCATTAAGAAATGTCTGTTAACGCAATTTTTCATTTTATTAACCATTTTTCAGCGTTGATGTTTCTACCACTGCCGTGTTTCGACTTAAAAGTAATTACTTTCTTAGATAAATGAGATCCGGTCTTTTCAAAGCGATTCTGTGTAGTAATTAATCTACAATCGGAAATTAACAATTTGTGAAATTTGCGGTATCCCGTTTTAAAAACGATTTAACGAACAGTTCCAAAGCGGTGCGCGAAATAAACAATATAACGGACTTTCGGTCAAAGCGGCGTAATTAAATAGATAGAATAGTTTAACTTGGCGGCGGAACTTTGCTGTAATTCACGGATAGAAGATTACCGATGACTTTTGCAGCATTTGTAGCGGGAATTTACCATTCACCAACGCGGACAACATGTGGATGTCATTATATTGCAAATATTGAAAACTAATTTGAAACATCGTAAGTGTATTGTTACGGCGGAGGATTTTTATTACCCGCCGGTCTGAAAAATGGATCATAATCAGATATACGGAGTAAACGGACCCAACTTAAATCATTTCCAGTCCGCATTCCACGGCGGCGGCTATAGAATACCGAGCAGTCTGTCGAGACCAGGCGTGTTCGATGCCCACTCGTACGACCCGCGTACGATCGGCTGTCCGTCGTACCCTTACGAATACGGCCCGTCGTCGTACACCCAAATCTGGAACGTCGCGTCGTATCATTCGAATTATTTACTACCCGAAACAAAATCCGATGAGATTGTACAACCGGAGGCAAAAAACGGTCATTTGTCATCGTTACACGACAGGAATAAAAGTTCGGATACTGGAAATATCGGACATAATTATACCGGATTTTACGGTGAATTTGGCAATCCAAGATCTAAGAGTACGAAATTTTCTACGTCTACAAAAGATGGATATTTCCAGGAAAACGAGACCGGGCAGAGTTTGCACAGTCCGACGTTTGAAAACGACATTGAAACAGATACGAAATATGGACTATCAGACGACGGCGATAACACTTTGGACGGTAATTTATATTTTCATATTGTTTTTTGTTTATGTATGAAGTAAAAAAAAATTGATAAAATAGTTTTATGTTCAATTTTTGCAAATACAAACATATAAGAACCTCACTGTTGGAAAACGGGTCTTAACGCACTTGCTTAAAGTGTCGTATCGGATTATCGCCGTAATCCGCCCGAGCTGATCAGGGACGACACTTTCCGCCGAAACTTGAAGAGACTTTGATTTAACGGAAAGTACAAGAACAGCGGAAAGTGTCGTCCCTGGTTAGCATTGCGGACTGCTAACGCTAATCTAGGACGACAATTCACGAAAACGGATTAAGCCCAGTTTTCCCCGAATGAGATTCAAATAATATCTCTAACAGAATAATTATAACCGGGTGGATTATAAAACTGAAAAAAAAGAACATTTTCATTTTAAATTGATAATAGTAAACATCCGAACTAAAGAGTTCCATTATAAAACACAAATACAAAATTAAAGAAAGAAAAAAGGTAATCCACACCAAGGTCCAAACCTCTGAGCCTTGGAGTGAAAGTCTATCGTTGAAACCATTTGGCCATCCGTGCTGATATTGACGCGTATGTATTTCATACTTTATATAAGCAACCCTCGCAATGTTACAAAACAGAACGATAACAACATAATTTTCCAAATTATACAATCGTTTCGCGTTTGTAACGCTTTATAATTTTAAGTTTTTTAAATTGTCAAAAGATGCATATTATGGATATTTTAGAGCATGATAAATGTTCAGTATTACTGTTTCCTTGCAAAATCCCCCAAAACAAAACAACTATTTTAACCAATTTTGTAAATGTATCAAAACAAAATGTAGCGCATAATCCTTCAGAGTTCCCCTTTTCTTATCCCTTGTTGGCCAATATCGACTTTTTACCTTGCTATTTTAATTAGTTAAGACTATTTAAAATCGAAAGATATGTTAGTTAACATATATCTGACATTTTCCAAAAAACAACAACAACACCAACAACAACAAAAATCTGGGAACAAGTACCTTTAATATACGAAACAATCACCGCGGCATGTGGTCCCTGGTAACAGAGCCAGCTGAGTCGACATCGAAGCGTTCGCCCTTTATTTCGAAACAAACAGACATCATTTACCAATCTAAATTGAATTACAGCAATGTTACACCTAATTTAATTCGAATTTAATTGGGTAATAGTCTACGCGTGAACAATGCGAATGATGCACGTGGAAACGCACGTGAGATCGACGGAAACGTGGAAATGTCCTTGAAGCTGTTCAGGCAGCACATGAGAAATGAAATTTCTTCTTTCCTACAATTAAACAATTCAATTTTCCAAGCCTAAAGCTTCTATCCAAAATATCTTCATACAATGTTTTTAAGATGCAGCCAAAACCTTTTGTATAAAAGCAGATTACAAAAAAAATAATACCATTTTGTCATGACACAAGTTTTTATCCCACGTTTGACGATGTCGCTTGTTCAAAAGAAACTTGACAAAGAATAAGAAGTGTGTGAACGATTGTAATAGTTGTGTCTTTTTACACCTGATTTCAGATTCCGGCGACCAATGCAAGCTCGATCTCTCCATCAAACCCCGGAAAGAGCGGACGGCTTTCACGAAACATCAGATCCGGGAGCTTGAACGCGAGTTCACGTCTCGCAACTATCTCACGAGACTTCGACGGTACGAGATTGCGGTTGCCCTGGATCTTACGGAACGGCAGGTAGGGGACATAATTATAGGGGCCATATTTATTTTAAAGTTACATAAATAGATTGAATACTCAAAATCAACGAATATTTCGGTACAATATTTCAAAAAAATAAAATTAACACATAAACAAATCAAGCTTACTTATAGCAATAGCCGAAATTTCGACGCTAGATGTGGTATTGTAACATATATTTAAGAGATACAAAATGCTCGTTTTTATTTGTTTGTGTGAGCACTTTATTCTATTTTAATTTCTCGCAACTGATATTTATTCATACGACACACGAACACTTACATGGTATATGTGTTTAATATATTGCTCCCCCAAAAAACAAAAAGAGCATTTTGTATCTTGTTAAATCTATGTTGTTGTTTTTTAATTTTAATAATAATAATTAGGTGTTGATTTTCGTTTATTTCATTTTGACGAATTCGAAACGATTCACTAAAAGACAGTATAAACACGGACCCAAAAACAACAAGAACTGTTTTTTATTTCTGCATTTTTTGTTTTCAAATTACCGTACCAACAAGCAAAAAATACAGAAAACTATACTCTTCTGTACCGTGTACTTGTCATCAGACAACACACGAACAGCAGTGTTCTATTTCAATTTCAATTTACTTAAACAAAAACTAAAAGTCTTCATCGTTCCGATTTTAATGGCCCATCAAGATTCATGAAATGCAGCATGTCTTCTCGTTTATTGCGGGGATAAGAGAATAAACGAAAAGTACAAAAAAACAACAACATAAAACAACAAACGTTTATTAGTTTGAAAAGTATAATTCAATGCAATTCAAAATCGGACGATTATCAGTGTAAAAGCTATTACTATTAAACACAAAAGAAATGGTTTAAATAGTCAAAGTAAGTTATGCCTTTACTTTGGAAGAAAAAAAAGTGTACAAGTGTTATAATAAGAATTAGTTTTAACAATTTATCTAGTATTAACTTTTGTGTACAGTTTACATACATTTTCAAAAATTTAACAAACGTGTTCCAAAAAGCTGTCAAATTACACAACTCTATAGGAATAATGGTTAAACTATAATGAGCAATTCATTATAAACAATAAATACACATTAAGAGGAAATCTAATGCAAATAAACAAAATAAAATTAAATATACAAATAATACATTAACTACGTGTACTTTGATAAACTGCGTAAATAATCCCATATATAATGATTAAACATTTAAACAATATGAAAAAATATGAGATGAGTCGAAAAGTCGGGTTATAAAGTAGGCTAAACGCCTCTCCAACCTAATTCTTAATTTGAATATAAACGAGTCGCAAAATGGGAAAAAAAGATGCTACATAAATGTGCGTAAAGCGTCGTCCCTGACTAGCCTGTCCATGCATTTAGCCCCATTTTCACAGAGCGCGGCTAATATTATTTATGTGTTTTCTTTAGGTGTGTGTAGGGGTTGGGCTTGCGGTGAATCGGGTGGTGGGGGTGGCGGGGTTGGACGCGAGAACTTGCTCTGCCCGGGGGTAGGGTTGGTGGCGTCTATTTTCCGATGAAGCCTCCGATCGGAATCGGAAGTCCGCAGCGGCACACGTTGTCAACGCAGTGCCAATCCCGCTGACAACCGGAAGTTGCGCACTCAGCCTGTGATAAGCAGTGGGTCTCCGCTGGGAAAATGAAACAATACAGTTGATTCACTTCCGGCGACGGAACACAAATACTTAATTTCAATCAATAGTAACACATGTATTTTAAAAGTTTTGGATGTTGTTGATTATTTTCTACACAAAGCTTAATCTAGATATTATAGGTGTCAACGAAAACTGGACAAACGCTTTACCGAGCAACATCCTTTATTGCTTTTTCGTTCAACAATTTTGTTTATTTAAATAAATAGTTTAAGGTTAAGAAAGCACAGTTTCTGAGCCAAAATAAACCTTCGATCGATAGATTATATATTTTATTAAATACTTGCGACCTCGCAGACGCTTGTTTGTTATTGTTTTTTTTATATCTCAAAACGGCAGCAAGTGTAACGCCCAAATAAAAGCTTTAATATACAATAAGTGTCTTCCCCGATTCGTCCGCACATGCAAATAAGGGACGAAGCTTTTCGACAAAAAGAGATTTTGTTTAGATGAGACTTCATTCAAAAGAAAAATGTCATATAAGCGTAAATTGTCGCCCCTGATTAGCCTGTGCGGACTGCACATGCGAATCTGGGACGACACTTTTCGATCATGCATTAAGCCAAGTTTTTCCATAACGGTGCTCATATTATGCCCTTACCTTTATTGCATGTACACACCCGATTGTGACACTCTACTGCGTAATTGTTTTCAGCACACGTCACGTGGGAGCAATCTGACGTCATGCGGCACTCCTCGGCTGTTATCATTACTTTAATAAATCAAAATATAAATTTCTAATAAAACAAAATAATGATGTTTTCTTTAAAGATGACATTGATGAAACCTTTGGAGGAACATGACTTCATTTAAATCATGTAGAGGAAAGCAATCACAGACAATATACTTAAGCCATGTTTTTGTTGCGTTCATGACTTTCTTTAATTATTATTAAGTCTTCTAAACATGAATTGAAAGGGAAGTATTCGAATTCTAGCTGGGATGCGAATATCTACAGATTGGTTTATCATACTGGCAAATATTTGCATAAATAATAGTTAAGGACAAAAGCCTGAGTCAAATTAGATAATACAATAAAATAAGCTTATAATAATAAGTACGCATACCATTATATACAGATGCGGTTATCACGTGACAAACAATATGGCGACGTCCATGCTGATTCAGGTATTTTTCGCTGTTGTATACCCTGTATTACTTGCATACTTGTTTAAATGGCGCTCACTTTAATATCAGCGAGAAAGTGATAAGCAGTTTTTTTGTATTAATATTCGCTCTCGACTTTACTCGTTGTGTATTTTCATACCATAACCTATAATGTTGTTACCCGCTTAGAAATTTTGCAGCGATTTAAGTTGCGATATACAGCGAATATTAATACGATATAAACGCTAATCACTTTCTCGCCGATATGGTTGGAAATTGAGCGGCATTTCAACAATTGAAACAAGTAATTTCATCGTATAAAACGGCGAAATATACATGTCTCGTCATGGACGTCGCCATCTTGTTTGTCACGTGATTACCTCCTCTGACACATTATACACTTATTCCACACTTATATGTTTATATACGTCACACGAATTAAGTGCAATTATAATCAACACAAGCGTTTCAATGGTAATTTAGTTCAAGGCGAAAAGTGAATTGATTGCATCAATTATAAGTTATTTTACGAGATTAGCATAAATATAATAATAAAATAGCTAACCTGCCACCGTAGAAATAACAGCCAAAACAAGTACGGCGTTCATTGTGTTTATATCGTAAAAATATTAAATATTAAAACGGATTTAGTTTCTGAACTTGTATGGCCACGTGCTGTTTTCACCACCGTTAATATATTGTAGGTTGTGGTGCAATGATAGCTTAACTGCATTGAGCTGGAGCCATAGATTACCTACTGTTGTTTTCCCATGCCATCGCGTTCCAATTAAAGGGACACGTGCACTAGGATTTGGTTCTTTTTTTCAGACACTATGTTGAACCATAACTGAAAAGTTCGCATTTAAGTTTTAATGAAATGACAAAATTAATGTAGTTTTCTTTGAACATCGTAATATATTTGATAGACATTTTACTGAACTGAAAATTATGTCGCGTTTAAGTGTAAGTGATTTATTTCTACATCGTTATTTCTACCTCTATCATGTAAGTGATTTATTTCTACCACTTATATCTTATTCCGTTTAAGTTTATTTCTGGACATGAGCGACATTTGTATACACTATATTTTTAGCATAAATATAAATTTCATTTTGAACTTACACCCTATGTAATTTTCGTTTAGATCATTATAGATGAAAGTATTTATGAACTGTAAAGAATTCACGAAACTAAAATAACACATGTACAAGTATGTAATTGAATTTTGAAATTGTAAGACGCATTGAAGCAATTACCTACATATAAATATGATTTTTGAAAAATTACCTACACATAAATATAATTTGTAAAAAATACCTACACATAAATATAATTTGTAAAAACAATTAATATCTCACGACACCTTCCCTTTAGCTGCCTTTTCGAGGTATGTTAATTTCACAAGTTATTAAGATATAAAAGATTGAAGTAATATTTATCATTTTGCCGTTTGCCTAAATACAAGAAGATATAAATTAATCTTTTATGATTGAGCAATATTACACAATTATGTAAGTGCTACTAAAGAGAAATAAATAACGTTCGTATTCTGAATTTTAAATTTCTAAAACTGTATGAGCCGTGCTCTGTGAAAAAGGGGTTTAATGCATGTGCGTAAAGTGTCGTCCCAGATAAGCCTGTGTAGTCCGCACAGGCTAATCATGGACGACACTTTTCTCTTAAACTGGATTTTTGCTAAGAAGAGACTTTCTTTTAACAGAAAATATCATAAAAGCGGAAAGTGTCGTCCCTGATTAGTCTGTGCGGACTGCGCATGCTAATCAGGGACGACACTTCACGCATATGCATTAAACCCCCTTTTCACAGAGCTCGGCTAATTGCAATTTTGAAACCATACGCGAAGTTAACTTCAAAGTCAGCCTACCCGCCATCACGAAATGTAGCAGTGCATTCTATTATTAATAAATAGAGGATATTTGTTGGATTCGGTGGAATATCGATTTTATTTCACGAGTGATCATAGAAAACAATATTTTCACGAGTGGCGGAGCCACGAGTGAAAAAAAAAATTATGATCACGAGTGAAATAAAATCGATATTCCATCGAATCCAACACATTTTCTTTTTATTCTACGTTTTTTTCACCGTTTATTTACATTGTAAATGAGTTTGACTTGATAATTTCGCTGGAATTATGAAGTCATTTTGTCGAAAAAATGACGTCATTTCGCAGTAAAACAGTGAAAAATATCGATATTTTTCACTGTTATTTTTCACTGTTTAAAACAGTGGAATACCAATTTTATTTCACTATAAACCAGCGGAAAGCATAAAATAAACACATTTATGCAAACAAAGTTTAACGCATGGCGATGCAAACATTAAAGTAATATATGAATATTTAAAGTAATAATATATTTTTTTCTTAAAAGCGTTTATAAATTGAAACCTTATCGAATTTAATAAAATTTATTATAGAACATATTTTAATTGCAATAAATGATTTATAATTAACTACACACGTGCATTTAATGCAGAGGTGTGTGGATGAATAATGGTATCAATGAACGTTTTAATAAATGAATGTATGTATGCACGAAGGAATGAAAAAAACACATCGAAAAACATGTTCCAATAAAGTTTCGAGGCAAATTCTGATAGATATACTGTATATACCTTATCGGCTCTTTGATTTTACCAATAAGGATTGTTTTCTCTGACAACAGTATGATACTGACCAAAGTAACACAACATCTGGAGATTTCATCGCCGTATTTATTGTCAAAATGTAAAACACCTAAAATCTTGCGATCAGTGCAGAAATTGCATCGAGATAAGGGAGACACCTGTAACAAGTTTTATTTTTCAAATATTTAGTGATTACCTCCCCTAGTTCGGTCTTCATATGTTTTACCAACTAGAGTTGTGATTGGAAACATGATATATCAGACACTTTCGGTAAAACTTTTTTGTAGTTGTATAAAATTACCTATTAATAATCAATATTGGTGTAGCCGTATTTTAGTATGCGCTGAATTTTTAAGACGCGAACATAAAATGCTTTGAGAAAATGAGCCGCGTTCTGAGAAAACTGGGCATAATGCATGTGCGTTAAGTGTCATCCCAGATTAGCCTGTGCAGTTCGCACAGGCTAAAAAGGGACGACACTTTCCGCCTAAACTTGATTTTCGGCAAGGAGGGACTTCCTTGAAACTAAAAATACCATTAAAGCGGAAAGTGTCGTCCCTGATTAGCCTGTGCGGACTGCACAGGCTAATCTGGGACGACACTTTACGCACATGCATTATGCCCAATTTTCTCAGAACAAGACACAAATGGAGTGAACTGCATGTGCGGAGTGTGGCGACCCAGATGAGCCTGTGCAGACTGCACCAGGGACGACACTTTCCTCCTAAAATGGATTTTTCCTTTGTAGAGACTTCCTTTAAACGAAAAATGCAATACAAGCCGAATGTGCCATCTCTAATTAGCCTGTGTTACCGACTGCACAGGCTGACCTGGGACGACACTTTACGCGCATGCATTTGGAACATTTAAAAAATAATTATTTGGAATCTTATATTCACACACGTGTTTCAGGTCAAGGTGTGGTTTCAAAACCGGCGCATGAAGTGGAAACGAGTCAAGGGCACGCACGTGGTGAAGGACAAGGTGTCCGGTCAGGTCAAACCAGTGACGTCAATGACGCCGGCAGTGACGTATGACGTCGAACGGGATTGTTCGGACATGCGTTCTGTGGAAGGAAGTGATGACCATTGTGAAGAATACTCGTCAGGCTTATGATAGAAATCGTCCAGAAGGCAGAAGGAAACTTAAAATATAAATACAAAACGTAATTTATTTCGACGTTCTTGGATGATTTCGACGTGCTTTGATGTCATTACTGCTTCGAAAAGGAGTGCTGAACATTATTATGACTGTTCGTTCGGTGACGTCAATGACGCCGGTAGTGACGTCAGACGTCGAAAAGGTTTGCACGGACATGCGCACTCTGGACGGAAGTGCTGAACATTATGATGACTGTTCGCTAGGTTTATGACGTAAATCTAGCAGCGGATACTTGACACCAATCTATAAATATAAGTAGAAATGAATTATACGTTATTGGTTTCGAAATGCCTGGATGATTTCGACGCGTTTTGTGTCAACAACGAATGTTGCATATCGAAGGATGGCAGTCAAACGAATGCATCTGCCACAGAAGTGTTCAGAAAATACAACAGTTTCATGACTTTCATGACTTTCATGTTCAAAATGACGCAATCGTCCAACGCGACTCTCTAAGGTTTGAAGGTTTTGACGATGACGTCATGTGGATTGTGACGGCAGATGTACGACTTTGTTACTGTACACTAATTAAGTTAATGCTAGCCGAGCCCGAGATACATAGTTGAACGAAAAATATACTAAAACGTACCCCGGTATTCTAACGCTATATTGGTCGTTGTAGGCTTTTTCAAATAAACTATGTTTATATGTATGTCATATGTCAATATGTATGTCAATATTCTGTAATATGGCCTCTATATTTCTATATTATCGAAACTCATACTCAAAAAGCATGTTTGGGCAGGTTTTGTTAAAACAATCTTTCGTATTCCGTAGCGCGTTTTACGACATCGGATTTTGGGCGGGAATAAAAAACTCGGGTACAGTCTTAATTGACCAGGTACGTTTAAGTATATTATCCGTACCCGAGGTAAGTTTAAGCATACTTAAGAGTACCCGGGGTACATTTAGTAGTACCCGAACCAATGACCAATCATGCATTACTGAACTCTGCCCTACTTGAATCAGAGCTCCACTGACCAGATCGATAGCTTTTTTGTGCAAACCCTACACTTTTTGTTTGGTATTCTACATATACTCATATAGTCTTCCATCATATTTTTTTCTACAGTCGACCATATTCTCTTAATTAGATGCCTGTATACATTTTGCGGTAATTTTCCTTTAGTTCAAAGATATTTATTTCTTTTGGTAAGTACAATATATCAAAATACACAATACAATAAATATCAGACAAGGATTGAAACGAAAGAAATAATTCTGATATAGTTTCTCGCCTTGGGATTATGTTTACACATTATTGGTAGTGTATTAGGGACAATATTACATAGTTTATGCCAGATATATTAAATATGAGTGATACATTCACGAAGGTTTTGAAAGAAATAGAAAAAAATAATAATATCAATCCTTTATATTGAACAAATCAATAAAAATGACAATAATGTTAAACAGTGGTCTGGAATATTTCTACTTGTCATTGCATATTGTTTTTAAAGTGGGGAATCACAAAAAGGTTAAAGAAACACGGTTAACCCATTTATGCCTAGCGTCCTGAAAAAAAGGACATTGCAAACAGCGTAAACCCAGATGAGACGCCGCATAATGCGGCCTCTCATCTGGGTCTGCGCTGTTTGCTTAAAGGAATTTCTGTAAGAAATATTCTAAATATAGAAAAAAAGTATACCAGACACCCCGAATTTCGGAAATAAATTGATCCAATATAGAAGGATGGGAGAGTCCACTAGGCATAAATGGGTAAAGACGACCGCACTGAACACGCTAATTAAGGACGGTACTTCACGGCACTATGCATTAAGCCCCGTTTTCCCAGAGCGAGGCTCAACCTAATTAGCGGCAATGTGCTTGTATGGATTCTCTGTGTACATGGACCCTGCTCTGTTAAAAAGAGGTTTAATGCATGTGCGTAAAGTGTCGTTCCAGATTAGACTGCGCAGTCCGCACAGGCTAATCAGGGCGACACTTTCCGCCTTTGCTTAGATTAGACTTTCTGTTAACGAAATATGCCCCCCAAAGCGGAACGTGTCGCCCCTGATTAGCCTATGCGGACTGCACAGGCTAATCTGGGATGACACTTTACGCACATCCATTAAACCCCTTTTTTTACAGAGCACGATACATATAAGACGCTGTTGTTCTATATTGTGAGTGTTATAATATTGAATCATTACATACATATTGTGATCATATCAAATGTAGATGTTATTGTTACTACATACTCACTACTGATAAAAATAAAATTAAAAAAAAACTGTAAAGTTAACGTGTATAAAATATGTTCTGTTCTGATAAGAAATAAACCTTTTTTGACCCATACTTCGCCATGTTGTTTACCATATCGTTAGCGCCTTGGAAACTCAGTTCGATACTCAGATTTCAATATTTCTTGCGTATTTAGTAAAGACTTTAAAAGGTGTTGAACGCGTATTATTTCTCTGGTTTAACATTAACCCATTTATGCCCAGTGGACTCTCCCATTCTTCTAAATTGGATCAATTTATTTCCAAAAGTAGGGGTGTCTGGTATATTTTAGTTCTATATTTAGAATATTTCGTACAGAAATTTCTTTAAGCAAACAGCGCAAACCCAGATGAGACGCCGCATTATGCGGCGTCTCATCTGGGTCTACGCTGTTTGCAATGTCCTTTTTTCAGGACGCTAGGCATGAATGGGTTAAAATCATCTTTTCTTCTTCGTCTACAACATAAACTACAACGAAAACAACAACAACAACTACTGCTCCGCCTACTTCTGCTGCTGCTACTACTACTACTTCTTCTACTTCTACCATCAATATGGTTAGCTTGAGAATGTTATTTAAATATATGTACATGTATATTATTTAGACTTCCACTTCAGAATGTATGATACCGTCGATAGTCTACAACCAAGAGTTTATAAATATTGGTTTTATCGCTTGCCAACCGCGAGCCTCCATAGCTCAGTGGTAGAGCACTAGTCTCGTAAACTAGGGGTCGTGAGTTCAAACCTCACTGGAGGCACTGGCTTGTTAACTTTTTTCTTATCCACCAAAACATCTTCAATTACAAAAGTTGCTATCAAATAAAATATAATAATTCACCTTACAGCTCGGTTATATATCAAGTTTGTTTGCATAAACAAGTGGATTTAATTAATTGTACAATACTTGTACAATATGAAAAGAACCATAAACTAAATTAAAGCATTTTATTCGAATAATCGTTAAATAATAATCACACAAATTTTTATTACAACAAAAACGTAACACAAATATTTTAATGCCAAAAGTGAGAATGTTTTAATGCATTAAAACAAGTAAACACTGTTGAACTGTGCAAAGTATTAACAAACTTTTGGAAATTAATTGTTTTAGAAATCTTATCGTGTGTAAGTTAATTTCAGTATAATTATTTAGTGAGTTGACCTTGAAAACGAAACTACGTCTACCTAAACTATTAAATGGGCCGCGCTCTGTGAAAATGGGGTTTAATGCATATGCGTTAAGTGTTGTCCCTGATTATCCTGTGCAGTCCGCTGGCTAATCAGGGACGACACTTTCCGCCTAAACTGGATTTTTGTTAAGAAGAGACTTTCTTTAAACGAAAAATATAATTAAAGCGGAAAGTGTCGTCCCTGATTAGCCTGTGCGGACTGCACATGCTAATCTTGAACGACAATTTACCAACGTGCATTAAACCCCGTTTTCTCAGAGCACGGCTCATATATACTTTGGATCGATCAATTAACCGATTATTCATTCTTTCATTAACAATAATTGAGTCAACCGACCAGACCCCTCGTATTGTCTAAACTGTGAAAACACTTTTATCTGATTTCTGTTGAATGTAATCCAAACGCTTACCAACGGCCGCTTTCTAAATGCTCAAGGCGGACACAACTAAAACAAATACAACATAAACATAACGAAAACTGGATTTTAAAGATTTGGTAAGTGCATTTGTGACATGTTTATAACTCTTGATGCAATTATTAAGTTTATGCTGCACATTCATTTTCCTAAACTTGAGACCACGACAAAATGCAAATAATGCCACATCAATTTATATTATACACAGAAGCGAAATAACACTCGAGACTAACACATAAAGAAATCGTTTAGTTAATGGATTTTTGGCGAACGAAGTAGATTACATTGCGTTTGAACCATTATCATTGATAGTTTTGAAAATTCGAGTATACATTGAATTTAAATAAAGCGTTTGAAATAACTGCACATTTGTTTGCCTGAGTTGGCCATTTGTTGCCATTTAATATATTTTGCTTCCAGTAAATGCCTTTAAAACGTGAACAGTGCGCCAGTAACGGAAGGGCACACAACCCTCCCCCTCCGTGCATCCCTCGGACCAACATGATTCCCCCTTTTTTAATCTAAACGCATTATTATACAGAAGATTTTAATTAAAGTGTCAATATTTTAACATAAATTGAAGTGAGAATCGTTTTATTACTTATAGAACAATATATTTTAATGAAAATACACGCAATATGATTAATGCGCGTTTATTTTCCTTTTTTAGAAAAGAGCAACCTGTCCTTTTCTAATAATAGTCTTAGCACTACATGTATGGGTTATACGCTTCAAACGCGAATTTTAAATGCATATTGCAACTCGAAATCGCATATCCGTTTAAATTAATCGTACACCTTAAAGCAACCTCATAATTTTTATAGAGAAAATATTTTTTTATGTTCTATGGTTGACAAACATTGAGACCTATTGAAATGATAATAAATAATTCCGCCCATTTTCCCTATTTTGATAAAAAAATCTCAGAATAGGCCACACTTATACTAGGGGTGCGTTAAGCAAAGCTTGAGTTACGAAAGGAAATGCCGATTTATACATTACAGTTTTAAACGTTTAAACTTATTTATTTAAGCTACATTTAATCGAAAACATAAAGCTTTTTGAAACGCTCTCGACTCCGTTTTATGGAAGAGCCAGCACTTGGTGTATTTGGGGTAAAATTTAAAGAACGCCCCCACCGTGGGGATCGAACTCTAGGCGGACACCATATCCACTACGCCACGGCAACATGTAACGGGAAAGTAAAAGTAGAAGCCGATCGTTATT
The DNA here is from genome assembly GCF_020536995.1 of Dreissena polymorpha. NCBI lineage: Eukaryota > Metazoa > Mollusca > Bivalvia > Myida > Dreissenidae > Dreissena > Dreissena polymorpha. The sequence goes on from NC_068369.1 coordinate 28,846,197, forward strand.
TTGTCTACATTGTAAAATATTTTATCGATTACCGCCCGCATTTTGCCAGAAAAGTACGCAAAACGGACTTTATATATTATAAATGGGCTTTATGTTCCAGCAATTTGACCTCTACAATCATCCTTTTCAAAATCTCTACTTCCGGTCATGGAGCAAGTTACTTCTTCGGGCGGCCGGATATCGTCCCAAAGGACGGCAAAATCGAAATCGACGTCACGTGTCTCGGTCGGCAGTACCGGAAGTCTTCCCTCGATTCTCATCCCCTCCCCGGGGGATATCCCGACTGACCCCAATAATCGTCCATGGACCCATTTGAATGCCGGATTCTCTAGACCATATGAAAGGGCTAGCCATATCAGCGAGTCTTTCAACAAAGGAAAACCGTTACACAGAAGTTTTTCGAAATTCCAGAGTAGCAATGAAGAAAAATCGTCAACATTGGATTCTTCGTTTTCTCTTAGTCCCAAAAAGCCTTCAAACTTATATTCTTCCATCGACCTCACACGAGACACGGAGGAATTTACCATGAAAACGTCTAGATATCTAGGGAGTAAAACGGAACGGCAGCATAGTTCTTTCAATGATGCAGTCGCGCATGCGCAGCAAACCGAAAGATCGGTGCCAATCGTGCAATGGCGGAAAATCAGTTCCGTTCCCGAGACAGAGCGATTGGAGGACAGTAATGACGTCACTGATGACACACATAATGACCTCGGTAAATGTTTGACATGCGCAGAGGGAGATAAGATTCTGAAATTGTTGCCATGTTTGCACACGTTCTGTGAGTCTTGCCTCGAGATGAGAATTCAGGACCATCCCAGGTAAACTAAGTTCATGTACTGTAAAGTCATCTATATTTGTCGGTATGAACTTTCGTGTGTTTTTTATTCTCAAAATGACTTTTTGTGGACATATTAATAAGTGGATTTCAGATTTAAGACAAAACAGCGAAATGCGTCGGTCATTTCCAATGCGTTTGTCTTAAATTTATTGATATGTCAACCACAAATTGACGAAAACTAATATCCCAACAATATAAATGATTTTACAGCATTTGATTGACAGCCAAAAGGGCTTATTAGCCGTCATTACGCATATGCTGGCACTGACAACATTTAAATATTATATTTCCAACTTTAGAGCGTATAAAAGCCAACAGAATAAGTGAAAAGTTACGCATCAGAATACCCAATCTCATCTCATCTCCGCCTATTTTCCCGTCTGAGACACAGGCCACCGACCAGCTTCTTCCAGGCTTCTTGTTTCTGGGCTCTCCAGCTTTCTCATGACTGGTCTCTGTTCCAGGTGTTTCTATGCCATCCCCTCGTCAGTTTCCTTTGGATGTTCCGAGTGATCCATTGACTTGTCGAAGTGGATGCTGGCCTGCGAAGGCGTCTCTGATGGATGTCTAATTCAACTGGCTGCTTCTTTTTTCTTCTCCATAATTCTTCGTTGGTAATCTTGTATGACCAGCTGATCTTGAGGATCTACCTAAGGCAGCTGTTGATGAAGACCTGGCTTTTTAATGGCGGTGACGGTGGTTCTCTGCTCCATAGAGGAGTATCGGCTTCACGATGAAGAGCCTAATCTTGGTGGGGATGCCGTTCGCACTAAATCCCCAGATTGTCTTAAGCGGATGGAAGGCTGTTCGTGTTTTACCGATGCGGATTCTCACGTCTGCATCAGTTCTTCAATTGGTGTCCAGGATAGGTGAAGCTGTCCATCTCGATCAGCGCCTCGCCTTGGACTGTGTTGAGTATGTCTTTGGATGCGTTGGTATCGAAAACCTTGCCCTCTCTTTGTTGATGGTGCGGCCCAGTCTATCTGAATTGTCCGCTACTATGTAAGTCTTTTCCCTCATCCGGTTTTGGGTATGGGAGCCAGACCCGTGGCAAAGTCGAAGTGGTCACCAGAGTGTCCACTGGATTCCGTTTTGCTTCTGGTCTGTTGAGTTGTTTATAGGACGTCCTGTCTGTGGCCAGCATGAACAGGAAAGGTGCGAGTAAGCAGCCTTGCGTCACTCCGGTTCTCACTTCGAAGAATCGGAGAGCTGACTGCCATAAACGATTCTGCAGGTCATCCCTTTATATGACTTTCTGATGATGTTGGTTAACAATAGTGACTCAGTAGTCTCCAGGGGGACTCCCGGTCAACGCTATCGAATGCCTTCTCAAAGTCGATGAAGTTGACGTACAGGGGCACATTATACTCAAGGGGTTGTTCGCAACTGATACGTGCACGTTCTCTCCTTCCGGAAGCCGGCTTGTTGGTCACAGAGAATCTGGTCTACTGCGTTTTTTCATTCGGTTCAGCAGGGTGTTATTAAAAACCTTTCCTGGGATTTACAATAACGTTATTCCTCGGTAGATGGAACAATAATAAGGTCGCTTCGTGGGTGTGCAGCACTTGATTAGCGGATCGCTAATAGCTGGTGGCTGCACAGGAGCTGGCCTATTGAGAAACTGCAGGAAGCGCTCTCTTCACCTTTTCTTTTGCCCTTCGTCATCTGCTATTACCGTTCCTGTTCCTTACACTCAACTCTGGCTTGGCACAATTTCTCGCTTTTTTCATGGTGATGGAGTACAAGTCCTTGGTTCTGTTCTGATGTGCCACCTCTTCCGCTTATGTTGCCAGCGTGTCTGAGTATAAATAATGCTCTAATAATTTGCTTGATGTTCTTATTTACTTCTATGTCTTCTTGTGCTTTTGCTTTTTCTGCCATTGTTTTGCTGTTGATGACACTTGCCGTTATTTCACTTCAACTTTCAAGCGCCTTTTCTGATATCCACTCATTTTGGATGTTATACATGGATCTCAGTACTTCTTGACATTCTGAGGTGAATGCTGCTTTCCATTTCTGCAACTTCTGCTCTATCGTCATTTCTTCCAGCACCGCCCCTAGGACATGGGACTTTTTAGATAGAGTGACCTTAAACTATTCTTGCTTCGAGGTGTCTTTCAGCGTGGCGGTGGTGTAACGCTTGCGATGTCTGGACCCCTCTGTCCGACTGTTCTTCAGCTTTAGTTATAATAGGGAGACAAGGTGATAATGGTCCAAAGCAAAGTCTGTCCTTCACTTGACATGTATACCTTGAAGAAAGCGACAAAACGTCATAACGACGCACATGTGGCCGATGACAGGTCTTGTGACACCCAAGTTGCCTTGCGTATCCTTCTGTGGTAGAAAACACTTTCCCCGATGACTAGGTTTCTTGTTGCGCAGAGGTCGACAAATCTCTCACTGTTGTCGTTCATCTCGCCTAGTCATTGCTTCCCAAAGATCTCCTTATATCATGGTTGTCATTGCCGAGCTTGGCGTTAAAGTCACCCAGTATATTGACTTTGTTTCTCTTAAGTCTGTCTTGTATGCTAGTTGACAGTCTGTTAAAGTTATCCTTCTCGTACTCTTCTATGTCGTTCTTCGGGCCGTACTACATTAATCGTCCTCTTCTTTGTATGGAAATAGGCTTTTATCAATTGTCCGTGCACCTCCTACCCGATGAGCGTTCTTTGGGCCGACTTTGATAGCAACAGGTCTTCTTCCTGGCTGTATGCTGCTTCCTCCTGCTCTCGTCCCGACAACAGCAGAAACTCACCGGAATTCAGTCGCTTCTGCACAGAACGAGCCTATCTTAATTCACTAATACTAAGGGTGGTGATGTTCAACTTCCTCATATCTGCGGCAAAAGTTGCTGTCTTCCCGGGTTCGTACATGATTCGTACATGCTATATATATAAATGGTGGTAGTGATCCTGGTGGAGATGATGGTCTTCGACTTCCAGTTTACTCTGGCTTTTACAGCTTGACACCATACGCCATCCAGATGGAGGTTCATCTTCTCTGTCTGTTAGTGTGCTGTTATAGCAATCAGTGTTTTCAAAGCTAACCATACGCCCACGCATCCTTCTTTTTCTGTCGGATTGGGACCTTGCTTGAAAGAGTTTTATTGTTAATTTGCTAAGCTATAATTATTTGTCATAATCAAAAGCTTACCTTAACGTTGATAGTATCTGAATCCTTGCACAATAAGACATTCCAAAAATATATATTTCAGTGTAAGTCTCGAGCTTGTGTCAACACACCTGACCGTTCTTGGATCTGTTTTCTTTCTTTAAGTTTATGTCGTAAAAGAATGTGAACTAAAGATATTGAAAATAGTATAGAAAATTATAATCGCATCACAATCTTTTATTCATATGTTTCGTTACAGTCATTCGTGGTTCAAATGCGAACTTTGCCAGCGTCAGATCAATCTACCAACCAATGGCGTGAACGGTTTCGAGGATAACGTATTTAGTAAATGTTCTGACCAATCGGTGACTGAAAACGACCGATGTGACGTGTGCAAAGGCAGCATCCCAAGCTGCAAATGTGCCGAGTGCAAAATCTACCTTTGCAGTGATTGTGTCAAAGGTCATTTGACAACGGATACAGAACATGAGCATTATATCGTGAATGTGAGACAAGAAATGGTCGGACTTTCCCCGAAGGAGATTATCTGCGGAGAACATAGTCCGTTTACTTTAGAACTATTTTGCGTGACCTGTGCAAAGCCGATTTGTGGAAGATGCGCAATCGGGCGACATGCCACCCATATCTGCGAAAACATTCAGGTCACCTCTATTGACCGGCGCAATGAGTTAAAACAGATGACACATGACTCAGGCACTAGACGCGTTTTTAGAGAAATAAGGGACAATATAAAAGCTTGCCAACGCGAAAAATCTGTTATCGAAGAAGATTCGCAGAACACGGTGCGAGCTATTCAGGCTCATATTCAGAATTTGAAAGAAGAACTAGATGCATACGGTCAGAAATTGATCAAAGAGGTTTTAGAAAATGAGAGCAAAGCGATCGCGACTCTTGGAAAGAAAATCGACGACGGGGAAAGAAATGAGAAAGCACTTAAGGTGTCAATGGCTACTTTAAAACAGATATCAGAACGACTTAGAGATGTAGACATCATAAACAAGTATGACAGTCTAAAAGCAACAATTACAGAAGCAAAACGTTCCAGCAAATCCCTACCGGTACAGTCAGTGCGAATTAAATACAAGCCTTTGATACAGTCAATCAAACCTCTAATGGGAAGGATTCAGACGAAAACGTCACTGAAGAAGCCGTTAGATTACATAGAAATTTGTTCTCTGAACTTTCAGAAGTTTGTAAGCGCAATATGCCCAATAGATGAAAACAAGGCGTGGGTAGGGTACAGGAAGTTCATTCAGCTGTGCGCAAATGATGGCTCGCAAGGAACGCGCGTTGACATGGAGGAGACTGTTGTATCCATAGCCACCACATCTTCTGGTGCAATTGTTGTTTGTTGCAAGGCCAGTGTCAAAGCCCTTCTAAACAAACCGGCGCACAAAGTTCTTTTCCACCTTGTGCACGAGCCAAGTGATATGGTCGTGAACGAAAATGACAATCTTATCGTCTGCTTTAAAGAGGCCAAGAAAGTCACCGTGTTCTCCATACGCGGTAAACCGCTGCAAGAGATGGATGTTAGAAACCTAGGTTTCCGCTTTGGATTTCGAATGAACGACCCTTGGAAACTCGCCTTAGATGATAACCAGAATGTCTACCTGACGGACTATTTGTCGGAGACGATAGTCGTGTATGACCGGTACTTCGAACTTAAAACGGCGTTCGCGAGTAACGTGTATCGTAACGCGTCGTTGTGTTGCAGCCGCGGACTACTTTTCGTCGCGGACTACAAACGCGACTGCGTGCAGATTCTCTCCGAATCCGGGGATTTACTGCAAACCTGTCAAACGTCCGCTATCGGCTCGCCATCTAGCATTGCCGTGGACAAAACCGGAAGTTTGTGGCTTGGATCTTTGAGTGGACAGGTCAAAGTTTATTCTAAGCGATGATTGGTTGATGCGACCTGTTTTCCAAGCGATGATTGGTTGATGCGACCTGTTTTCCAAGCGATGATTGGTTGATGCGACCTGTTTTACAAGCGATGATTGGTTGATGCGACTTGTTCTCCAAGCGATGATTGGTTGATGCGACCTGTTTTCCATGCGATGATTGGTTGATGCGAACGTTTGCATTGTAAGCGATAATTGGTGGATGCGACCAAATGATTTTTAATCGAGAAAAAAATTGATACAGGATGACATACACAACCCTTAAAAGTGGGCATTGCGGAGTAATTTTTGGACAAGTTTTAAATAACATACTAGAACGATTTCTTTCATAAGGTCTGTTTCATATTATTAACTATTTTAAATTGATAGTTGGAATATTATTGTTTAAGAGTCCTCTACGCGCTGACTCGTGAATGCGACACTTCTAAAGCGATGACATGCTTATCAATACAATCAGGAAAATTGCATTCTAAGCGATGATTGGTTAATCCATATATATACCTGGAAAACATAACATGTAAATTATGTTTAAATTGTTGTAAATAATGTTTTCCATATTGTCTTTGTTTGGGGTAAGATGTTATTGTTTTTTGTTTTTGTTGAATAAAATGTTTTATTTTATGCTTTCCGGTGGTTTATAGAGAAATATCAGTGAAATAAAATTGGTATTTCACTGAATTAAACAGTGAAAAATAACAGCGAAAAATAACGATATTTTTGACTGATTTACTGTGAAATGACGTCATTTTTCGACGAAAAACGTCATAAATCCAGTGAAATTATCCACTTAAACTCTTTTACAATGTAAATAAACGGTAAAAATACATAAAAGAAAAAAAAATGTTGGATTCGATGGAATATCGATTTTAATTCACTAATGATCATAAAAATACATATTTTATATAATCACTCGTGAAATAAAATCGATATTCCATCGAATCCAACAAATAGCCTCTCTTACATGTAGTTACGTCGGCCTCTGTGTAATATGTACGTAACTGGTCTGAACATACAGAAAAGTTAACCATTTATGCCCAGTGGACTCTCCCATCCTTCTAAATTGGATCAATTTATTTCCAAAATTAGGGATGTCAAGTATATTTATTTTTATATTTAGAATATTTCTTACAGAAATTCATTTAAGCAAAGAGCGCAGACCCTGATTAGACGCCGCATCATGCGGCGTCTCATCTGGGTCTACGCTGTTTGCCAAGGCTTTTTTTAGACGCTAGGCATAAATGGGTTAAGGAGACGACAAAATTCACAAATAATAACACTAAAAAGTATTCCGTCGCAAGACATTTATTGTAATGACCGACTGAAATTGTAACGTATATAATATATATGGTTCTTATACATATATATGAATAGGTGAATGTAAACAAGAAAACGTTTTATTTTTCAGAAGTTTTTAAATATCACACCGATGCTTGAATAAAAGCTTCTATCTTGTTAAAATCAGTTTGAACATACAAAGTATAAAAAATAAATAATATGCCCAAACAGTTTAATGCAAGATATAAATAAATAACAAGTGAATAAAAACAATAAACTCGCTGACGTCCATTCAGTGACGTCATAGTTGTGAAACTTCGCCCCCACACGCTATATAATCGTTTTCGCCCTCATAAATGGTCCATATTTCTCATTAAATCGCATGCTTGTGCTTTCTGGAACACCGCCATCAAAGCCTGTAATAATAATTATCAATACATGTAATTACAACGAGAACTACCGTTTACCTTGTTTTGCTCCGCTTCGGAACTACTTTTTGTATTGTATATTTAGCTTTACAACGCTAATTTTGTTTGTAGTCTATATAAAGGTATGCTTCTATAGACATATATTTTGCTAGAATAACAACTCATCTCGTAATGTAGCCTCTTGCCCGGAATGACTTTTTATCCAAAAGCTTAATGATTTTATAAAAGGAACCTCTGGGTGTCGTGCAAACTTAAGCTTTACATGCCTACATTCCTAAACACTGCTACGTCATGGACATAGCGGACTACTTTCTTGGCATTTCATTTGCGGTTAATGGCCAAAAGGAGGTTGCACTTGTAGACGATTTAACTCGTTTAAATGTATAAATCGTGGGATAAATGGAGCCTCGCCGTGTAAACCTTTCTTCAACTCGTCGGATGAATTCAATATAAAGAAGTGAAACCCCAGTTGCTCCAGCCCAGCAGTATTGAATTCCTGTTATACATACGTTCGTGGTCCTTTATTTATGGCACGTAACCAATTGCCAAAACAGTACGGCACAATACGAAACAACATACCGTAATTACTCTATGTTTTCGGACACTCTAAGTTTTCGGACACCCCCTTTTTTTAGCAAAAATAATTATTTTTCGTGACTCTTTATTTTCGGACACACGAGTTTTCGTCCGTTATTTATGTTTTAAAATTTTGTTAATATTTTTCTTATCTAAGTTTTCGGACACGAATTTTCTTTATTATTTTTAAGTGTCCGAAAACATAGAGTATTTACGGTACACAGATAGTAGAATAAAGCCGGGGTCACCGCCTTGGAACGGTTAATGCTAAGCACTGGTTTAAACCGGTTTTAGAGTGATAAACCTCACACTTGGCCCAGCAATATTCATGATACGTATACGTGTTAATAAAACACAATGAATACAATGACACTTACATAGTATTCTCTATAAACCACGAAAGAAAATATAAGAATCAAACAAGAGATTGCCAAGCAATATGGTCCCCTGCCGGTGAAACTCCACCATTGTCAGTATTTTTTATATTTGTTGCCATAGCAACCAGAATTCTTGAGGTAGGAACAAAATGAATTGACGTGCATAATCTTAATATTGCCATCTGTCCATGTTTTAAGTTTCATTAATCAATATGAATAACTTTTAAAGTTATCGCAGGATCCAGAAAAGTGTGACGGACTGACAGTCTGACTGACAGACAGACAGACTGACGCACAGAGCGCAAACCATAAGTCCCCTCCGATTTCACCGGTAGGGGACAAAAATATGTTTATCACATCAGCGCGTGTTTACCTGTCAGTATATTATTAGCTGGCGGCGGAATGTATTTCCGGCGGGTGAACGCGTAACCGGAGAGACTGCTGACGCAGGTCCGGTCGTAACTTCCGTCGGGAGAACTGCAGATTCCCGCCGGCAACTTGGAGCGGGATTCCCTCGGCGGTCGGGGCACTTGATGTATTTCTTCCCTTGGCGGATTTACGATGCCGTTGACTAAAAATATGAATAAAACGAATAAATAGTTAGTGTTCTTCATGCAGTTCGAACAGGCTAATCAGGGACGACACTTTCCGCTTTTAAGACATTTTTCGTTTAAATGAAGTCTCTTCTTAGAAAAAATCCAATGTAGGCGGAAAGTGTCGTCCCTGATTAGCCTGTGCGGACTGCACAGGCTAATCTGAGACGACACTTTACGAACATGCATTAAGCCCAGTTTTCTGAGAACAAGGCTCATTTGTTCACAACCTGCACAGTCTAGACATCGCTGCGGTCGCAGTGGCAGTTCGTATTCGTACCACATTGGTACTGGTTCCATCCTTGGACAGGGTTGCTCTCAAGTCACTTCTTCCAGATTCTCACAGTTCATGTGGTTGTCTGCACTGGTGTTGTTTGTAATGTTCACCATGATATTCGACTTCTCTGTGCTGATGTTTATCCCGTATGCTTTTGCTTTTTCATAGAATCAATTTTTGAGGTATTGGTGTTCACTGCTGGTACCACCCATAATGTCAATTTGAGTCTTGTTCTGAGAAAACTGGGCTAAATGGATGTGCGTAAAGTGTCATCCCAGATTAGCCTGTGCAGTCCGCACAGGCTAATCAGGGACGACACTTTCCGCCTAAACTTGATTTTCGGTAAGGAGGGACTTCCTTGAAACTAAAAACACCATAAAAGCGGAAAGTGGCGTCCCTAATTAGCCTGTGCGGACTGCACAGGCTAATCTGGGACGACACTTTACGCACATGCATTAAGTCCAGTTTTCTCAGAACGCGGCTCATTTCATCAGCGAATCTAAAAATGGTGATGTGGTTTCCACCGATGGAGAAAGAGGTGTGTTGGTATTGGAGATTTTCATGCATTATCTTCTAAAGAAAAAGGTTACAATGAATGGAAGATAGCAAACGCATCCGACAAACACCAAATGATGTCCTGAAAGTCACCCTTATATTCATAGAGAAGTACTGCGCTGCTGGCTTTTCAGTAGAGTTATTGGATGACTTGCACCAGCTTTTCGTCAATGTTAAATAGTCTCAGAAACTGCCATAGGCAATCATGCCACACGCGGTTGAAATTATTCTTAAAGTCGATACAGTTGTGGAAGAGCTTACGTTGGTGTTACATGTATTTTTCAAATATGCCTCTGCAGTTGAAGATTAATACCCTTGCGCGCCGCCCAGCTCTGAATCCAGTCTGCTCTTCCGCCAGCAGTTCCTCTGCTTTACTTGTCAATCGGTTTAGGATGATGCGTAGCGTGACTCTGGTTACGCTGATGGTGCGGTATTTCTCGCAAAGCTTGAGAGTTCCTTCTCTCTGTAGGAGAATGACCAGAGAGTCTTGTTCTCCTAACCGATCTTAGCCAGCTCGGAAGGGACGTTGTTCACTCCCGAAGATTTTTCTGCTTTCAAACTGCACTGCCTCCTCCACCTCTGTCTTAGGTTTGGACGGACTTTCGTCGTCCGCATCTGGTCTGGAATTGTTTTGATTGAGACTTGGGTCTGTTTGAAGCGGGTAGTTATAGAGGTCGATGCAGTTTTCAGTCCACCTGTTCAGGACATCGGCACTCACGGTCAGGAGGTTCCCGTCAGCGTCGGATATAACACTAGTCATTGGATGACGGCACTCTGTGAATGTATTGAGGGTGCTGAAAGCCCGCTTACTGCTACCTGTGTTCATCTCTTTGTCTGTGTTAATGAATTGTCCTTCAATCCACTCCTCCTTGGCATTTTTATTCTTCTTCCTCAACTCCCGCGACGATACCCGAACATTGACGAGCGAACAGTAAATGTTCGGATATCGTCGCGAGAAATTCGCATGGAATACATTAAAAAATTAAAGCGAGTATTTTGTAGCTCCTTAAATCTATGTTACCAGACCACATCTAGCGTAGAAAATTTGGCTATTGCAATAGGGAAACACTCCTTTTTTATGGGTTAACGTTATTTTACGAACTGCTTTATGAAATGTTCGTTGATTTTGAGTATTTATGGACTTAAAAGTTAACAACATAAAACAATAAGAAAGCTGGCAGACATATTACCTATCCTGTAAGGGGGCGCAACTTTTCTTTTCCTCAGCAAGTATCGATGAGGGTTATGTGCCGACGGCATTGCTGTCTACAAAAATAGAACGTTTCTCTAAATAGAAGTGAGTACAGTATACAAAAACAACAATGGCTACTAAATCAATTTAATGTTAATTACAATTAATTTCCTTCGAAATCATAAATAGAAAACGAAGTCCGCATTACATCTCAATCGTGACACATCGACAATCTCCGGAATCCTCCGTAAGATTAACAATATTTACAGATCGACTATCTCCGGAATCCTCTGTAAGAAAGATGCAATATATTGTCTGATGATCCAGAAACGATAAATCTTTACAAAAGCACTCGATTTGCATCCGCCAAGCTCCGAAACCAAAGTTTAATCAAGCTTTTCTTAGTGATGAAAATACAAAAAACTAACATGAAAATCATGTTTCTGAATGAAGAATGAATATTTAAAACCAGTATTTACGTAATATGTTACCTTTTGTAAAAGAAAAACAAAACACACACACTTCTGTTGAACGAATGGCCACACACTTCGTTACTTGTAAGATGTTTGGATTTTCAGTGAAGGAAATGACTTTCTCTGGTTGCAGAACTAGTTATGTATGAGACGCGTTCTGAGAAAACGGGGCTTATGCGTAAAGTCTCATCCCAGATAAGCCTGTGCAGTCCGCACAGGCTAATCAGGGACGTCACTTTCCGCTTTTAATGGTATTTTTCGTTTAAAAGAAGTCTCTTCTAAACGAAAATCCAGTTAAGGCGGAAAGTGTCGTCCCTGATAAGATTGTGCGGACTGCACAGGCTAATCTGGAACGACACTTTACGCACATGCATAAAGCCAAGTTTTCTCAGAACGCGTCTCATATATTTTCAACCCCAATACGTACCGAATCACAGACAGGCAGCATCATTTCCGACCGGATGTCGAAGTTTGCGCTCATAATGTTGACCGGAACTGAAAAAGGGAATATTAAAAAAAAATCATTTTACAGGTTTGACTGCTTACCGTATTTACACGTTTAAATGCGAAGATAAGAAGACTGTTTTGCATAAAGTAAGAGAAAATTACAAACAAGAGCTGTCTCCATTGGAAGACGGACCCCGAAAAACGCTTTTTTCTAAACCTTAACGCAGATTTCGAAACCTACACGCGGACCCTAAGTTCAAAGTCAAGGTCAAAGGGGTAAAATGTTTGTGCGTATGGAAAGGCCTTGTCCATATACACATGCATACCAAATATGAAGGTAACATCTGAAGCGACATAGAAGTTATGAGCATTTTTCGAAACCTAAACGCAAAAGTGTGACGGAAAGACAGACGGACAGACAGACAGACGGATAGTGCGATCACTATATGCCCTCCTTCGGGGGCATAACAAGACACCCTTCCAGATCTGCAGGGAGTTTACTTGTACATCTTGATATTTCGAGCCATTCCGGAATCCACCGTAACATAGATTGATATCAATCTTAATACATCGACAATCTCCGTAATGCACCGTAAGATAGATGATTTGTGCAATAGTGTCTGCCGATCCATATTGGTACATGCAGCCGCTTCCGTTAGCCGCAAGGAAAGCTAACCTCTTTGGTTTACCTATTTAACCCATTTATGCCTAGCGTTTAGAAAAAAGGCCTGGCAAACAGCGTAGACCCAGATGAGACGACGCATGATGCGGCGTCTCATCAGGGTCTGCGCTGTTTGCTGAAAGGAATTTCTGTAAGAAATATTCTAAATATAGAAATAAATATACTAGACATCCCTAATTTGGAAAATACATTGATCCAATTTAGAAAGATGGGAGAGTCCACTAGGCATAAATGGTTTAAGATTTTCGTTTGCTTTACCTATTGACCCATCAATTGGTCGGTCCATGTCCCTCTTGTGAACTATCTGTGGCTGTTTGGTTCCCGGTGTCTCCTGGTAGGACACGCGGTACACACTTCCGGGAGGCTCTGGTGCAGAACCGGAAGTTCCTTTACCGTTGTCTATCCACTGAAGACTGCACACGGGCTGGAAGAGATATATTAAACGAAATAATACAATGACGTCATCGTTAAACTATAGAAAGTACTAAATGACGTCATCTTCGATGCTTCTTCATAATATTAGTTATGTTTTATTCGTTTTTCACTTTTAAATATAATAAATATAGTAATAAGATAAATAAAGTAATTATATTATTATATCATATCTATTATTATATAAATTAAAGTAATTAAATATAGTAATTAGAATGTGACATGGAGACAAGCAATCGTTTTTTGTGTTCAAGAAGACTTAATCCATATATGCCTATCGCCTGGAAAAAAGGCCTTGGTAAACAGCAAAGATGCGGCGTCTCATCAGGGTCTGCGCTAATTTGCTTAAAGGAATTTCTGTAAGAAATATTCTAAATATAGAAATAAATATACTAGACAACTCTAATTTTGGATGTAAATTGATCCAATTTAGAAGGATGGAAGAATCCACTAGGCATAAATGGGTTAATTCAACATTAAAAGAAAAATTACATCAAACCTTTTTATTGAATCTCTTGATGTGGAACACCTGCCGAGATTGTGGGTTGTGCCTCCGATTATCGATCGAGGTGATGACAAAGTCAGGCTGACCCCGGGGCAGCTCCCAGCCCCCCACGGGCATCTCGCCGGCGAACTGCGACTTGTTTTCTGTGCGCCATTGCGAGCTAGGGTACAGCTGACTGCAAATAAATTGTAGGTTGTAGTACTGGTAGTGGCGGTGGCGGCGATGGCGGTGGCGATGGTGGCGATGGTGGTGATGGTGGTGGTGATGATGATGATGATGATGATGATGATGATGATGATGATGATGATGATGATGATGATGATGATTATTATTATTATTATTATTATTATTATTATTATTATTATTATTATTATTATTATTATTATTATTATTATTATGTTATCATTCATTATTATGCTAGTGATAACCAAATTATGCAGGTAAAACTTAAAAGACAAGAAGATTAAAAACATCCATTAGAAACTGCATTTTAATCTTGGCGCTGTGTCTATGAAAGTATAATTGCCTTTTGCAAGAAATCGGAAAAAAAGTCGCATTGATCCTTTTTGATTAAATCTTGATATAAAGAATAATCTTTAATAAGCCTTCGATTTACCAAACACACGTGCACGCTTCTTTAACTCTCCCATTATGATTTGCATATTGCAAAGTTCAATCCAAAACGATTCCGCAAACAATTTCACGTTCATACATTTAATAATAGAAGCTTGATTCAAATACAATCAAAGAAGAATAGTATATGACTTATTATCCAATAACGATCCAATTCTAAACTTACTTTTATAACAACTGACTTACTTACCGATCGAAATACTTTTCTTACCTCCTTCATTTGTTACTTACTTCTTTCGCTTCCTTTTGATCCTGAAATGAATTGCTTCCTTCATTCGCACAATCCCTCAGTCACCTCCATCAATCATTCCTTTCTTCATAACTTCACTACTTCACTTCATCCCTTCATTCCCTCCATCACTCAATTTCTACATCACTCAATGTCCCAATCACCCCACCCCTTCATTCACTCACTCGTTCAATTCATCTTTTCATTACCTCTCTCATGCCCTCAGGCTCAATATCGTTATTTCCTCCCTCCCTCACTCCACCCTCTTCTTCCCTATCTGACGCCATCTATTCCATTCATACCTGCATTCAATCCAACCTTTCACCCTTCCCTCATTCACTCCACCCTCGTGCTTCCTTAATTCCACCCTTCATTCACGCTATCATTTCATTCCCACCGTCAATCCCTTCATCCCTCAATTCACTCCATCCCGCATTCCCTATCTTTGATAATCGCTTTGATAATCGCTCCCTTACTCCCTCCGTTCTTCGTCTATTACTCCATCGCTTCCTTCTTTCCAGCAGTCGCGTTATGAGAAAACTGGACGTAATGCATGTGCGTAAAGTGTCGTCCCAGATTATCCTGTGTAGTCCGCACAGGCTAATTATGGACGTCACTTTCCACTTTTACGGTATTTTAGTTTTTATGAAAATTAAGCTTAGGCGGAAAGTGTCGTCCCTGATTAGCCTGTGCGGACTGCACAGGCTGATCTGGGACGACACTAGACGGACATGCATTATGCCCAGTTTTCTCAGAACATGACTCAAATTATAGAAGACTTCTCACACATACAGCCTAGCTGTCATATCACTAACTTGCGAAATTACAATAAAAGCAACTCAAGATATGCGAGTAATAAGATAATTAATTATATATTAAAGGCTTTCAATACCTTTCCATTGTGCCGCTTTTTTGAAAATATTAAACTTGCACGATATTTTAAAACATTCAATAATTAAAAATACACCTGTTTGAAATACGCATTATAGCAAAGTATTTGCAGGTGAGTGATATCTTTATCTATTAGTTTCTTTGTGAACTAGCATATCCAGTCACACAATCTGTACATTATTATTCAAAAAAGTTGATTTTTGCTTTCACAGAAAAGTCGCAACTTGCATTCTGAATTTCCGGGTCTCTACGTTATGAATGTCAATTTTCGATTCAAAAAGAAGATAAGGAAATTTAAACAAGCTTATATCGATTTCTAAAGAAAATTGTCATTACTATTACTTCTATGGGTTATTCCATTGATTTGCAAGAACTGCAAGCAAAAGACATTGTTTACTTAGAATTGGCCTGCGTTATTATACAAATACTACAACAACGAATCTAAACGGACATTCTCATCTAAATGAAAAGAATATTAATGAGATAACGGAACCTGTGTGCGTCGATGAAATATAACATAATAATACTAATAATAATGATAATAATAATAATGATGATGATGATGATGATGATGATGATGATGATGATGATGATGATGGTGGTGGTGGTTGTGGTGGTGGTGGTGGTGATGATGATGAGTATGATGATGATGATGATGATGATGATGATAATGATGATGATGATGATGGTGGTGGTGGTGGTGATGATGATGATGATGAGTATGATGATGATGATGATGATGATGATGATGATGATGATGATGATGATGATGATGATGATGATGATGGTGATGATGATGATGATGATGATGATGATGATGATGATGATGATGATGATGATGATGATGATGATGATGATGCTGCTGCTGCTGCTGCTGCTGCTGCTGATGATGATGATGATGATGATGATGATGATGATGATGATGATGATGATGATGATGATGATGATGATGATGAGTTTGATGATGATGATGATGATTTAAATTTTTTTTTTTTTTTAATTATTTAAATGATATACATGAAATGAAACAATATTGTCGTTAACAACGATGACAACGATACTATGATAGGCCTAGATAATGGGATATGGTATAATGATAGCTTGTGAGTTAGAACAAGTTAAATAAATAAAAAAACCCGGAGACAATCAGTGTAAAAATTATCAATAACGCCGTTTTATGTTGTTTTCAAAATATGACCAGCAAAGCAAATAAAACAATCATCGTTAATTAACTTCAGCGCAGCGTTGTCTTCAAATCAAACGCCTATTTATTTGACATGCTCTTGGTGCATGTGATTTTAAAATTGACTTAATTTAACTCTATCAGTGCTGGAACCGAATTTTGAAGGCCTTTGCAACCAGTTTGGATCCAGATGAGACGCCACAGAATAGTATTCTTTGAAAAAAAATCGAAGAAAATGCTAATTTTAGAAATTCAGCAGACGACATTTTAGCAGACGACAATTTTCCCAGCATGCAACGGGTTAAGCCCACGGTGGCAACGGCCATATGTCAGAAGTTTGTTTGGCCTACACGAAGATTTCAATCGCATTTCAATCGCCATGAACGTTTTATCTATTCAATTATATACAGTTCAATTGCCTATTGCATTTGTCGGGAATATTGGATAGAAATCATAATGTATACGAGAAGTTGATTGAACATTTGTTCGATAGTATAAACAATGCGCAATGGAATGTCAAAGCTGTGATTGCAGCCCGTCTAACGAGGTCTTAAACGATCACCGCATTGAGTTGGGTTTTACAAAAATAATAAAGATAATAATTAGAAGCGTTTAAAAAAATTGACCGCACAAAAAAGTCTGTCTGTCGCGATTTTCATAGATTTTATTATTCAATGTGTTTCTTGATATTATAATTATGTTTGGATAGGTATTTTTTGTTAGTACATAACTGCAATTACGTTTAAAGAAATCATTTGTGAACAGGTCCCTTTAAAGAGACCTTTTTACAGATTTTGGCATGTATTGAAGATTTGTATTAAACGCTTTATATTCATAAATGTGAACATTGGATCTAAAAAGTAAAAAACTAGTAAAAAAAATTACAAGAACAAAATTAATGAAAGAAAAAAAAATCCTCGAATGAGCTCGAACCACTGACCCCTTGAGTAAAAGTCTATCGCTTAGACCACTCGGCCATTCGTGCTCATACAATGAGTGATGCATTTTATACTTTATATTATTTATCCTGGTAGTATCACAAAACATAACGACAACAACAGAACTCTCCAAATTATTAAATCGTTTCGCGTTGCAACGCTTTATAATTTCAGGTTTTAAAAATCGTCAAAAGATACATATAATGGATATGTAGAGCATGATTAATGTTCAGTAATACTGTTTCCTCACAAATATCATAACCACAACGAAAATTTGCGAATCTGAAACAATTTTTTTTCTCATTTTGTCAAATTACTTAAACATGAAAAGGTTCCTTTAATAAGCAATGCATGTACAAGATTACTCATCGATTAGTAAAGTTTTTCACTTTCATTCCCGCACACGTGATAAGGCTTGGGCAAACATAAGACTTCGGAACCTTTTCGTCGAGATTGCGAGATTTGTAGCCTTACAGCGGATTAGCGGAGGTTAAAACAAAGATCGCCAGACAAACGAAAGAGGGTGAGGATTAAACGTTAAGCCTTTTCGACCCTCTACCCGACTTATACAGATACATGTTTGTACTTTCAAAACATTAATGCCATTAACCCATTTATGCATAGCGGCTAGAAAAAGGCATTGGCAAACAGCGTAGACCCAGATGAGACGCCGCATCATGCGTCTACGCTGTTTGCTTAAAAGAATTTCTGTAAGAAATGTTCTAAATATAGAAATAAACAAACTAGATATCCCTAATTTTGGAAATACATTGATCCAATTTAGAATGATGGGAGAGTCCACTAGGCATAAATGGGTTAATTTATTGATGAATATTGCACACAAAAAAGACGCAAATCGTAATGGGATGATTATTGTATTGAAATTAGGGATGGCAAAATCATTCGAATATTCGATTGAATGGTTTTTCGAATATTCGAATACCGATATAGGTATTCGATGCCTTCCCTAATTGAAATAATGACAACTTCAAAACCTGATAAATGACGACGACGACAACAACAACAACAACATCAGCAGCAACAGAACACAATTCAACAACAAATGCGTTAGACATTTTTAAGATCGATTTCCATTTTGACCATTGTTCTGATAATCTATCATAATAAAACTTCAAACAGGATATCTAGCATTCGGTACCCCTCGCAGATTATCAATACTTGTCCGATGTTTGACGGATAGGGCCGAGAATGTGCGATTGGATATCTAGAAGCAGATGATGAGTAATATCCTAATGATTTTCAATTTAAACTTTTGTTACATTCCACTAGAAAACGGCCGGAATAAAAGTTGCAAAACAGTCGATTTTGATTTGCGTCAAAGTCTTTCTTGGTTTGTACATGACATATCTTTTTTATTGCATGAATCGATTCGGCTTAGATTGGCCTTTTAGAAAAGGTATGGTTATGTGGTCTCTATGTGCAAAATGTTGCATTCATTTTCGCTTAAAGTTGCCGCTTTAACACTGAATTATATAAGAAAAATATTTAGTATATTATGACCTACAGACAGAGAGCTTTCACTACATTACGTTTCTATTATCCCCAAGTTAGTTTCCTTTGTGCGTTCAAATACAAAGCGCCGCAATACGTTATCAAACGAGGCGATTGCGTCGAAATCAAACATTAAGCATTGTTCGACAATAATCGATACCTCATCATCAGATTGTAATACGAAATATTATTATTTCTCGTTTAATCACCAGCGAACAATACTTACCGTGGGATGTTAATATCTGTGTTCGATAATTACTCGTTTCAAAATGTTAAATGCGGGATTACAAAGATCAATGAAAATATCCCATATGGCACAAACTGTTCCATTACTTTACTTTTGACACTTATCGGCAGCAATCGAATAGTTTAAATAGTAGTATTAATAATCCAAAAGACATCATGTCTGTGCAAACCTTAGTTTTTCATGTGTAAGGATTGTACGCGTTTAAAAAAGAGAGATTGTTTTACGCCCTCTAGATTTCTCCTTTACTTCTCTGTGAGCTTTTACCAAGCCAAACATTTCTTTTATTATGGCAATATAAAAAAACACGTTGCTTCCATTGTAAATCCATACACGTTGGAGAAAAAATTAAAAGTACAGTAACAGGCGAGCAATTTAATTTACAGAAGAATATGAAATGTGCATCTAAAGATGTAATATACCTCATTACATGTAAACAGTGTAAGAAGCAGTGGACAAACCATGCAAATCGGTGTCAAAAAGAATGAACAGTCATCGATTTGACATAAGAAACTTGTCTAACCCTGAGTTTTCAACTTTGGTCGCATCATATTTTAATGAAGATCACCACAGCGCAAATGACTTTTCCTTTATGCCAATTGATGTTGTTAGTAACAACATAAATCGTCTGTGTAAAGAAACTTACTGGATTCATAGACTTAAAACATTACACCCAAATGGTATGAATAACAAAGTTCTTTTTAACATAAAAGACTAGCTCTTCAATTTAATAAGCTTACTTTTGTTTTTTCCTATTAGTATTTTTATATATAATTTTATAGGAAATTGTGTATTCTTGAATCCGAAAGTTAAGCTTAATTTAATTAACGTTCATTTTATTGAGGTACATTTTCCCGCATTTTAATGTACGTTAAGTCAATGACGTAACATCCGCTTTCTGTTATTATTTGTATTATCCTGATGAAGGCGTAAGCCGAAACGTTGATAAAAAAGGAAAGAAAAATATGTGTTTTTATTGGATTTATCATACTATATTATGGCAATATAGAATGTTTGCCGTACAAATATTACATCACATACATATATGAAATATTTCCGACGATAATACTGGTTTAGTCAAATTCTATATGCAAACCAATGAGAAAATGAGAAACTGGAAAACTGGGCATCGTGCATATGCGTAAAGTGTCATCCCAGATTAGCCTGTGCAGTACACACAGGCTCTTCATGAACGACAGTCTCCATTTGCATAGTATTGTTTCGTTTAATGGAGGTCCCTTCTGAGCGAAAAAACTGTTTATGGGGTAATGGGTTGTCCCATATTAAAATGTGCGGACTGGGGCGATAATCTGGGACGATACGTAACGCACATGCGTTAAGCCCAGTTTTCACAGAATGAGGCTCAATGAACGACAGCTATACCTATGTGCTTTGGACTTTGTTCTATACAATCAGGAGCGTTGCATGTTATGACACAGAGCAGTTATCAAACAATCATTTCATTGCGTTTATTGCATTTGTCAAACAAGGTACAGTTCGTGCAAAATCTACCCCTACCTTAAAAAAAACGTATAATGTTTCAGTACAGAGAGAAAGTTAATCGAATCATGCAATAAATCATTATCGTTATTTCAAATCCACAAATAAGCAGTGTTTTCATTAGGAAATCTGTGAATATAATAACATGATGATTTATAAATCCGGTTGTCAGACACAACTTTTAATTTTCATCATATTTGATTGGAAACTAAACTTTCTGCTGACATTTTAATGGAAAATCTGGCATTACGTTCCAAACTTAATAAACCTTGTGCGTATTTTTCTTTGAGCAAATTTTTTGTTCCTAAGTTCATTTTTACATAAAAATGATATATCCCATTATGGTAAAAATAAATCCCATACCGGTCAAAACGGTCGATTAAAAATGCACGTACGTGTCATTTCCAAGCAAGTCGCCATTACTATTTCGGGACACTCCCCGAGGAAAGGCGGTCGCAGCTCGTCGATCTCGCGTGTCGCTGCACGTGATCTGTGACGTCACGAGATCATGGGTCGCGTGCTGATACGTGACGTTATTGTTTGGTGTCGAAAGTGGCGGAAACAAAGTTACCTTGGACACCGTCGGGACCGGAAACTGATTTCTTGGTGCGTTCTCCATTAAAGTCATTGTGTAAATATCAGTTTGATAAAAAAACAACACTCTTTTAAAACTCTCCCTCAAGTGTGCGTACATAGATTTTATAAACAATTACTTATCGCATGCTTCCATTCATGTTCAAACCAAATGTACATAGGCCTATAATCCGATAAATACATTTAATAAAATGTTCCAGTCGTCAGTATTTTTATCAGAATACTTCTATTTGAGTCCCCGAGAAAACATATGAGCCTCTTTCTGGGAAAACGGTGCTTAATGCAATAGCGCGAAGGGTCGTCTCAGATTAGCCTGTGCATTCCACACAAGCTTATCATGGACGACACTTCCATCCTAAACTTGATTTTTGCCCAGAAAAGACTTCCTTTAAACGAAGAACAATAATCCAACGGAATGTGTCGGTCCTTATAAGCCGGTGCTGACTGCACAGGCTAATCTCGGACGACAATTTACGCAAATGATATTAAGCCCGGTTTTCCCAGAGCGAGGCTCATATACTACTGCTCAGTGTTATATTATAAGAATTTTTTAACGATCCCTACACAATGCTTAAAACTTTGTTTAAATATAAAAGAAAAAAGAATAAATCAAAATAATGTATTTCACTAAAACTCGTTTTAACATCCTTATCATTTTAATAAGGGATAGATATGTTCAGTCTCAAACAACGACAACGACATCAAACTTAAATAAATCATTCGTTGAGAATTTTGAAAATATCCTGTCTCATCCAAACGAAAAAAAGCAATTTATCTATTATCCGCTGTACAACATTGTTCAGGGATATTGAAGCACATTTCTTCGTAACATAATAAGAAAATCAAATATATCGAATATTAAGGCACATATTCTTTTGTAAATCCCCACAAAGCCGCGTTTTAAACCTGTCAAATCCTAGGTCCGCATTTTCCGTCACAGTTTTCGGGAAATTACTTTCATTTGTTCACTCCATCGACGAGTATACGAAAGCTCGCTAACCACCTGTGAAATTTCACTTATCAAAACGTAACAATCCGTGTCAGACATGTAAGTACTGAATATAAAGCGCCTTTACGCGCATATTGTGCAGTAAAATAATTAAACGCGTTGTTACGAATGCATCTCGTATTAAATACAGACCGGTTTAAATCGCCATCGATTAAATATGATTAAATTAAAATCCATTATTGAATTATAGATTTCTATTGATTTCCACAATCGCTGTTGTTATTACATTAACACTTTCTTATTAAAAAAATCTTTCAAAAAAAAAATTATTGTTTAACATAAATGTGAATAGCAGCACATGCAGCGGCGCTTTCTTTAACCGTGCATACATGTACATACATTTTAAACGTCTTTAAAGAAAAGGAAAGAAAACATTCGGTACCCCTCGCAGATTATAAATAATTAATCTTATCCGAAGTTTGACGGAAAGGGCCGAGAATGTGCGGTTGGAAAGAAACATGTCGCGAATTGGTGATTGTGTGATAATGTATCCGGTAAACTGAGGTTGAGTTTTGATACCGGTTTTTACAGTGAATGCCTTTGAAATTAGTTCTCTTGATACCAGTGTTTGAACAGCGTTAGAACCTAATTCGCGCCATAGCTGATTTAATCTAATCAAAGCGCCGAGAGCTTTATAAGTGGACATACGAAACGTGCTTTAAAAAAAATCATTTTCATTTATGATCGAAAAATATATGTATATGAACGTGAGTAAACTTAAACATAAAATGCAGATTTTCAGTCGCTTTTAGTTGAAATGCCGATCTGTAGACAGGTCTTTCCTTCCAGTATCCAAATGTCAGGTCCGATTTCTCAATTATTGTTAAAAATTGTTTTGTAACAGGATTTGCTTACAGGGAAAGATTGTTAATAGATTTTTAATAACCGGAATAGTTTTTTATTTTATTTTTAATAATAAGAAAATAATAATAATATATTATTATTAATTATTATTATTATTATTTTAATAATAATTATTATTATATTATCATTCATTATAACGCTAGTGATAAACAAATTTTGCAGATAAAACTTAATAGAACAAAAAAATCCTAATGATTAAAACATATATTGGAAACTGCATTTAAATCTTTGCGCTGTGCCTATGAAAGCATAATTGCGTTTTGCAAGAAAGTGAAAAATAAGTCACATTGATCCTTTATGATTATATCTTGATATCAAAGAATAACCTTTAATACGCCTCCAATTTACCAAACACACGTGCACGCTTCTTTAACTCTCCCATTATGATTTGCATATTGCAAAGTTCAGTGCAAAACCATTCCGCAAACAATTTCACGTTCATACATTAAATTATTGAAGCCTGATTCGAATATAATTATGGAAGAAAGGTACATGACTTATTATCAAATAACGATCATATTTTAAACTTACTTTTATAATAATTGACTTACTAACCGATCGAAACACTTCGTCAATCCTTTCTTTCCTCTTTCATGTATTCCTTACTTCTTTCGCTTCCTTATATATCGTAATATTAACCCATTTATGTCTAGCGTCTAGAAAAAGGCCTGGGCAAACAGCTTAGAACCAGATGGGACGCCGCATGATGCGGCGTCTCATCTGGGTCTGCGCTGTTTGCTTAAAGGAATTTCTGTAAGAAATATTCTAAATATAGAGAAAAAACAAACTAGACATCCCTAATTTTGAAAGTAAATTGATCCAATTTAGAAGGATGGGAGAGTCCATTAGGCATAAATGGGTAATGTCTTCCCTAATTCGCACAATCCCTCAGTATGTCCCATCAATCACTCCTTCCCGCCATTACTACACTCATTCACTTCATCTTTTCATACCCTCCATCACTCAATTTCCCCATCACTCAATTTCCCCATCACTGAATTTCCCCATCACTCAATTTCCCCATCACTGAATTTCCCCATCACTCAATTACCCCATCACACAGTTTCCCCATCACTCAATTTCCGCATCACTAAATACCCCCATTACTAAATTTCTCCATCACTCAATTTCCCCATCACTAAATTTCTCCATCACTCAATTTCCCCATCACTCAATTTCCACATAACTCAATTTCCCCATCACTCAATTTCCCCATCACTGAATTTCCCCATCACTCAATTTCCCCATCACTCAATTACCCCATCACTCAATTTCCCCATCGCTCAATAACCCCATCACTCAATGTCTCCATCACTCAATTTCCCCATCACTAAATATCCCCATCACTAAATTTCTTCATCATTCAATTTCCACATCACTGAATTTCCCCATCACACAATAACACCATCACACAATAACCCAATCACTCAATTTCCCCATCACTTAATACGCACATCGCTCAATATCCCCATCACTAAAGTTCACCATCACTCAATTTCTTCATCACTCAATTTCACCATCACTGAATTTCCCCACACTCAGTTTTCATATCACTCAATTTTCCCATCACTCAATTTCCCCATCTCTCAATATCACCATCACTCAATTTCCCCATCACTCAATTTTCATATCACTCAATTTCCCCATCACTTAATTTCACCAACACTCAATTTTCTCCATCACTCAATTTTCATATCACTCAATTTCCCCATCACTCAATTTCACCATCACTCAATTTCACCATCACTGAATTTCACCATCACTCAATTTCCCCATAACTAATTATCCACATCGCTCAATTTTCCCATCACTCCATCCCTTCATTCACTCCCTCACTCAATCCATCTTTTCTTAACCTCTCTCACGCCCTCCACATCTTAATTTCCTCCCTCACTCTCTCCATCCTCTTTTTCCCTCTCTGACGCTCTCTACGTCCTTCGTTCAATCCAACCCTTCACCCTTCCCTCATTCACTCCGTCCTCTTGCTTCCTTAACCCATGTATGCCTAGCGTCTAGAAAAAAGGCCTTGGCAAACAGCGTAGACCCAGATGAGACGCCGCATGATAAAATATAGAAATATATATACTAGACATCCCTAATTTTGGAAATAAATTGATTCAATTTAGAAGGATGGGAAAGTCCGCTAGGCATAAATGGGTTAATTACTCCCATCATTAACTCAATCATTTTATTCCCTCCCTCATTCCCTTCATACCTAAATTCACAACATCCCGCATTCCCTATCTTTCATAAGCGCACCCTCACTTACTCCCTCCGTTCTTCATCCATTACTTCATCGCTTCCTTCTATCCAGCACAATCCATTTCCGCACATCAAATGAGTAGCGTTCTGAGAAAACTGGACATAATACATGTGCGTAAAGTGTCGTCCCAGATTAGCCTGGGCAGTCCGCACAGGCTAATCAGGGACGACACTTTCCGCTTTTATGGTATTTTTAGTTTCAAGGAAGCCCCTTCTTACCGAAAATCAAGTTAAGGCGGAAAGTGTCGTCCCTGATTAGCCTGTGCGGACTGCCCAGGCTAATCTGGGACGACACTTTACGCACATGTATTATGTCCAGTTTTCTCAGAACAAGACTCAAATTATCGACGACTACTCACCCATTCAACACAGCTGTCGTATCACTTACTTACGAAATTACAATTAAAACAACTCAAGATTTGCAAATAATTAGATAATTCATTATATATTAAAAGCTTTCAATACCTTTCCATAGTGCCTTTTTCTTAAAAATATATAACTTGCACGATATTTTTAAACATTCAACAATTAAAAAACCACACCTGTTTGTAATACGCATTATAGCATAGTGTTTCCAGATGATATCTGTATCTGTTAGTTTCTTTGTGAACTATCATATCCATTCACACAATGTGTTCATTATTAAAAAAAATGATTTTTACTTTCACAGAAAAGTCGCAATTTGAATTTTGAATTTCTACGGTATGAATGTCAGTTTTCGATTCAAGTTGGTGATAAGGAAATTTAAACAAGCTTAACTCGATTTCTAAAGAAAATTCTCATTACTGTAACTTCTACGGTTTATTCCATTGATTTTCAAGAACCGCCAGCAAAAGATTTCGTTTACTTAGAAACGGCCCGAAACATTATACAAGTACTAAAACAACGAAACTAAACGAACATTTTCTTTTAAATGAAAAGAATATTAACGGAACATGTGTGCGTCGATGAAATATAGTATCGATGATGATGATGATGATGATGATGATGATGATGATGATGATGATGATGATGATGATGATGATGATGATGATGATGATGATGATGATATTGATGATGAAAAAAAAACAATTATTATTAAAATGATCAATATTGACGTTAACAACGATTACAACGAATCTGTGACAGGGATAAGGGTATATGGTATAATGAAATCTTGTGACACAGAAAAAGTTAAATAAATAAACCCGGCGACAGTGTCAAACATAATCAATAATGCCGATTTATGTTGTTTTCAAAAATATCAACAGCAAAGCAAATAAAACAATCATCGTTAATTAACTTCGGCTCAGCGTTGTCCTCAAATCAAACGCCTATTTATTTGGCATGCTCTTGGTGCATGTGATTTTAAAATTAACGTCATTAAAGCCCCCGGTGGCAAGGGCCATATGCCAGAAGTTTGTTTGGCCAGCACGAAGATTTCAATCGCATTTCAATCGCCATGAAAGTTTTATCTATACAATTATATACAGTTCAATTGCCTATTGCATTTGTCAAGAACATTGGATAGAAATCATAATGCATACAAGAAAGTTGATTGAACATTTGTTCGATAGTATAAACAATGCGCAAATGAATGTCAAAGCTGTGATTGAAGCCCGTCTAACGAGGTTTTAAACGATCACCGAATTGAATCTGGTTTGACAAAAATAAATAAATATAATAATTACAAGCATTTCAAAATATTTGATCACACACAAAAGTCTGTCTGTCGCGATTTTCATCGGTTTTATTATTCAATGTGTTTCTTGATATTACAATTATGTTTGGATAGGTATAGTTTTGTTAGTAGAGAACTGCAATTACGTTATTGCTATTATACACACGTTCGTGGTCCTTTATTACTAGTAACCAATTGCCAAATCAGTACTAGTGAATAAGTCCCTTTAAAGGGACCGTCAACCACGAATGACGATAAAAGAAAAGTTCTAAAATACCTTTTTTTTTACAATTATTAGTTTATATTGATTAAAATATCACGACTGGTATATTACATTACTTGAAAAAAGTTGTTAAGTTTTCATATTTTCATACATTCGGTAATAAAATTTTACTGGGTATATATACCAGGTAACTATAAAAAACGCAAGGAGATTGATCGTCATCGTCACGTAGTAATCCCAGGAATGCAAATTGTGCATGCGTAGTGAATTGTATATATATATATATATATATATATATATATATATATATATATATATATATATATATATATATATATATATATATATATATATATAATGATCAATCTACTTGCGTTATTTATTATAGTGTGTATATCGTTATGTCACGTATTTTCGCGACTTACTTTCGACTTCACATCGCGAAATTTTATTACCGAATATACTGAAAATATGAACTTTTTTCAAGTACTGTAATATACCAGTCGTGATATTTTAATCAATATAAACTAATAATTGTAAATAATACGTTATTTTACAATTTTACTTTTCTTCGTCGTCGTGGTTGACGGTCCCTTTAATAAGCAATTCAAGATTACTCATCGATTAGTAAACTTCTTCACTTTCTTTCCCGCCCACGTGATAAGGCTTGGCAAACAAGACTTCTGAACCTTTTCGTCGAGATTGCGAGATTTGTAACCTTACAGCGGATTAGCGGAGGTTAAAACAAAGATCGCCAGACAAACGAAAGAAGGTGCGGATTAACGTTAAGCTTTTTCGACCCTCTACCCGACTTATACAGATACTTTCTAAACAATAATCCCGTTAACCCATTTATGCCTAGCGTCTAGAAGGCCTTGGCAAACCGCGTAGACCCAGATGAGACGCCTCATCAGTGTCTGCGCTGTTTGCTTAAAGGAATTTCTGTAAGAAATATTCTCAATAGAGAAATAAATATACTAGACATCCCTAATTTTGGAAATAAATTGATCCAATCTAGAATGATGGGAGAGTCCACTAGGCATAAATGGGTTAATTTATAGATGAATATTGCACACAAAAAAGACGCACATCGTAATGGGATGATTATGGTATTGAAATAATGACAACTTCAAAACCCGATAAACGACGATGACAACAACAACAACAACATCATCAGCAGCAACAGGACACATTTCAACAACAAATGCGGTAGACATTCTTTAGATCGATCCCCAGTTGACCATTGTTCTGGTAATCTATCACAAAAATTCCTAAAATAGGATATCAAGCATTCGGTACCCCTCGCAGATTATCAATACTTGT
Source organism: Dreissena polymorpha (assembly GCF_020536995.1). NCBI lineage: Eukaryota > Metazoa > Mollusca > Bivalvia > Myida > Dreissenidae > Dreissena > Dreissena polymorpha. The sequence goes on from NC_068369.1 coordinate 28,874,948, forward strand.
ACGATGTTTGACGGATAGGGCCGAGAATGTGCGAGTGGATATCTAGAAGCAGATGATGAGTAATATCATAATGATGACGTAGATGATTATGCAGAAGAAGATTAACAACAACAACAACAACAACAATAACAACAACAACAAAAGGGAACGGAAAAAACAACAACAGAAAAGCTCTCTTAAAAGGAAACAAAGAAGGTAGACAGGAAGAAAAAAACCCATTAAGTTTGCTCGTTTAAACCCTTTAAACATCAGATGTGATACCAGATTGCAAGTTTTGCATCAATCACTTCAGTATGCGTTTATCGTTTTCAAAATACAATTCATATGTGCATAAATTCACTGCATTTAACTGTTAGATCAAACGTTGTTTAACCAAATATCACGTGAACGGCAAGATGGCGACGTCCATGTCGAGACAGTTATTTTCGCCGTTTAATACCCTATATAAATTATGTTTAATTTTTAAATTACGCTCACTTTTCAGTCATATCAGTAAAAAGGTGATTAGCTTTTTGTGTGCGTGTTTGTGTGTTAAGACTCGTTTTTTTTCTCGACTATACTCCCCGCGCATTTTCTTAGTGAAGCTGTAATTTGGTCATCCCGCTAAGAAATTTCGCAGCGAGTAAAGTCAATATATAGAGAAAATATTAATACGAAATAAACGCTAGTAACTCTCATGCTGAAATATAGTGGTAGGGCATGAATACAGTCGATTGGTGTATAACGGATAGCTAAGGACTTCGAGTCTCATTTCAACGTAAACACCATGCATTCAGTAATTAAACCATTAAACCTAGATAGACACATGTCTTTCCTATTGAAACATGCCAGCGGTTTTAAATTTCCAAAAAATATTATTTGTTTACAGCGCGAATTTCTTGGTACACTGATTCAGCCATTACCGGATCGCTTAGGTCTTTATCGGATTACATGTGTATCGTGTTATTTCTTGAAATTTGATACAGCATTTGTAAAAAAAATAATTGCAATATATGTACATTTCCTGAAAGAAAATTCATTTCTGCGTTTAAAAAGACCAAGGTCAAGGAAATCACTGCACAATTGATGAAGTAATGGCTGTTCAAAGCGATGCACCTTATATTCGGGTCATTTTGAGTTGAATCTATATATAGATTTGATAGTGGAAAATATGTTTTCAGAGAAATCGATTTTTTGTTATTATTTGATTATTTTTCATTAAAAATGTTGTTTTCACTTATTAATATCATAGCCACTCGCTAACCACATGTGTATTGGACAACTTCAAAATTTTTGAGTTTATATTTATTTTGAGACATTCCCCACATTCCTGAATATAGGTTACCACATGTCCGTTATTCACTAAATCCCGAGTTGCAGCTTTCATGCTTATTTTATATGGTACGCATCAATCTGGTTTCTGAGCATTCTTACTTTTGTAAACACATAATACTAAAATATTACATCAATGAAAATTATGTTTACCAAACTAAATCTGCAAAATTCAAAAAAACATTCGTCTGCACTTTTCCTGTCGTCACACAAACGGTGCGTACATAACGTGACCTTGTTTGCTTTCGAAAAAAGAAACAGTCGTACATTGACACACATCAACAAAAACATGAATCGACTTAACAATGAAAGGCTTTTTGTATTCAATTCACAGAAAACTATAAATCTTATCATAAATAAAAGAATTTTGCAAAAAACATTAAAGCTATCCGTTACTCACTAAAATCCGCTATACACTAATCGACTGTAGGAATTCACTACTAAATCCATGAAATATGATGAAGTTAGAGACTATAGTACACAAATCAGTAAACAAGAAATATCTTTAAAAAAGATATACGGCGTAAATAGTTTAATGAATGAGATCAAGGATAGCGAAAGTCTTTTTCTGTGCAGTTCTTAGCTGCATCACACGCAGTACGGGATGTTACGGGGAGTTTTCGCGGCTTATTTTACATTATAACATATTGCTGGTCATAAACCTATAGATACAAAACAGAAAACCACAAGAAGAATGGAAGTGAAATTTAAACATATGAGTCAACCGGCCACACGAGAAGTATCCGTATTTAAAGGCGCGTTCTTCGAACAAACCTGTTTTAGTGGTTTGTCGGGCATTGCTATTTGATTCGATTATTAACAGTATCAATTATCATCGTGCTTATGCTTAAAGTGATATTATGGGCATTTTGCTATGTTGAATTGAGCTGAAAAGAATTAACAGGTCAAAATAGTTAGTTAAAATGTGGTTACTGATTAATTATCTGCAACTCACCTTGCTACCAGTTGTTTATAAAAATATATTTTATATTCGATATTCTTACGTGACCCACCCAGTCCTGTAAGCTGAAATGATCCGTAAAACAATTTCGTTTCTTTGTGTCGTATGAACAAATCTGCACTAAAACTAAATTTAGGTTCAACTCGTAAACGCATGATCAGTTGTCAAACGAAAGTACGGTTGATATTCAAATGCATTATTTTTCTCTTTCTGGTATATTGTTTTAGTATGATGATGCTGCATTAATTAATATAAGTGTATATGAAGTAGAAACATCAAAAATAATCAACGGTTGCGATAGACACCTATAAACTGTTACATGCTCATAATATCACTTTAGTACATTAGGCAATATGGACGAATAATTATTGTTAAATTTATCAACAATAATATTTATCATTGTATTGTTGAAAACACATTAAGAATCTATTATTTACATACCATAATTATATTGCTGAATATCTTCATTTAACATATTTCTGGTCTAAAGAAAATTCCAGGTCACCTAGTTCACGGATAGCGTCTTTATTATATAACGATTATTTTACTGGCCGCCAACTCCGGTGATGACCTGTATATAAACTCTGAACTCGCGGGTTGAAATGCAATGCTTTAAAGTGAGGCCTCGCTTCCATTGCTCTTTATACTTTTACATGTTAACATGCTGACAGGAATAAGGAAGTAAGAACTGAATATGAGAACATAGCCTTTTAAGTATAAACGCTCTTGCGCTGGTAATACTCTGAAAATAAAAGGTGTACGCACAAACTGTATTGATGTCGAGAATTGAGTGTAAAACTGTTCTATCTATTAAGCCTTTTCATTCGAGATAAAATTGTTTCATACAGTAAAACAGTGTTACAAAGACGCGGATATGTTTCCAATGTTCTCGTGGTAAACTCAAATCAGCCAATGGAATAAATGAAGTGTATTCATTCGTACCTAGCCGCGGGAAATTTTATTGGAATTTTATTGGACACTTACAAAGGTCAGGCTAAGGTGAAAAGCTGGCTTATGCAGCTTACGCCGAAAAAGGTTACATTCCATTTGAAAACGGCCGAAAAAAAGTTGCAAAAACAGTCGATTTTGATTTGCGTCAATTTCTTTCTTGGTTTGAACATGACATATCTTTTTATTGCATCAATCGATTACATTTCTATTATCCCGAAGTTAGTTTCCTTTGTGCGTTCACATACAAAGCGCAACTATATGTTATCAAACGGGGCGATTGCGTCGAAATCAGAAATTTAACCATTGTTCGGTTATAATCGATACCTTATCATCAGAATGTAATACGAAATATTATTTTTTCTCGTTTAATCACCGGCGAACAATATTTACTGTGGGATGTTTATATCTTTGTTCGATAATTACTCGTTTTAAAATATTAAATGCGGGTTTACCCAGATCAATGAAAATATCCCAAATGGCACAAAATGTTCCATTACTTTACTTTTGACACTTATCGACAGCAATCGAATAGTTTAAATATTAGTATTAATAATTCAAAATACATCATGTCTGTGTAAACATTATGTTTTCATGTCTAAGGATTGTGCGCGTACAAAAAAATCGAAATTATTTTACGCCCTCTCGATTTGTTCATTGACTTCTATGTGAGCTTTTTAACATTCAAACATTTCTTTTTTAATGGCAATATAAAATGTATGCCGTACAAATATTACATCACATACATATATGAAATATTAAAGACGATAATACTGGTTTGGTCGAATTTTATATGCAAACCAATGAAAAAAATGAAAAACTGGAAAACTGAGCATCGTGCATATGCGTAAAGTGTCATCCCAGATTAGCCTAGGCAGTACAAACAGGCTCATCAGGGACGACAATCTCCATTGGAATAGTTTTTTTTTCGTTGAACGGAAGTCCCTTCTGAGCGAAAACCCAGTCTTGGCGAAAAGGGGTTGTCCCGTATCAGCCTGTGCGGACTGGGGCTGTAATCTGGGACGATACGTTACGCACATGCGTTAAGCCCAGTTTTCACAGAAAGCGGCCCAATTACCGACAACTAGAGTTATATGCATTGGACTTTGTTCTCACGAAATACACAAGGTGCAGAATCAACGGGGTTTTCAGTGGTTTACACACAGGCTGGACAGAATGTAAACACACCGCTAATATCTTTATTTTGCAAATATCTCACGTTATTGAAATTCATTTGCAAAAATCTTACGCGCATATAGGACAGTTTTTTGTTGCAGTTTTTGCAGATATCTCAAGGTATAAGAATAAATCATTGAATACGTCTGAAATCGGTGACAAACATTTCTCGTTGCTTGAAGCATGAATGCAACACACATGTACTTTTTTTTTAAAAAGAACACATGCTTAATAAATAAAGTAATTATGATGTATTTCATATTGCCATAAGCAGCATATAAAGTTGTATTGTATTCACTAGTGAAATTCTCAAGAAAAATTGTTTAAAAAAGTTATTCGAATAGAGCACCACTTACTGGTTCCGACAAAGTCACGTGATCCTTCACCCTGATACGGTCAGGAGTGTTTTATTTTATGACGCAGAAAAGTAATCAAACAATCATTTTATTGTGTTTATTTCATTATTGCTCAAACAAGCAACAGTTCGTGCCAAACCTCCCCCCCCACACACACACCTTTTACCAATTTATGCCTAGTGGACTCTCCCATCCTTCTAAATTGGATCAATTTATTTCCGAAATTAGGGATGTTTAGTATATTTATTTCTATATTAAGAATATTTCTTACATAAATTCCTACAAGCAAACAGCGCAGACCCAGATGAGACGCCGCATCATGCGGCGTCTCATCTGGGTCTACGCTGTTTGCCAATGCCTTTTTTTCTAGACGCTAGACATAAATGGGTTTAAAGAACGTATAATGTTTCAGTGCAGAGAGAAAGTTAATCGAATCGTGCAGTAAATCCTTAAAAACATTTCAAATCCGAAAGTAAACAGTATTTTCATTAGAAAATCTGTTAATATAATGTTATGATGATTTGTAGATCCGGTTGTTAGACACAACATTTAATTGTCATCATATTTGATTGGAAACTGAACGTTCTGCTGAAATTTTAAAATCTGGCATCATGTTCCAAACTTTATAAACCTTGTGCGTTTTTTTATTTGAGCAAAACGTGTGTTTCTAAGTTGATTTTTACATACAAATGATATATCCCATTATGGTTAAAATAAATCCCGTACCAGTCAATTTAAAATGTACGTACATGTCATTTCCAAGCAAGTCGCCATTACTACTTCGGGAAACTCCCCGAGGCAAGGCGGTCTTAGCACGTTGATCTCGCGTGTCGCCGCACGTGATCTGTGTCGTCACGAGATCGTGGGTCGCGTGCTGATACGTGACGTTATTGTTTGGTGTCGAAAGTGGCGGAAACAAAGTTACCTTGGAGACCGACGGGGCCGGAATATGATTTCTTGGTGCGTTCTCCATTAAAGTCATTGTGTTAATATCAGTTTGATAAAAAAATCACACTATTTAAACTCTCCCTCAAGTTTGCGTACAAAGATTTTATGAACAATTACTTATCGCATGCTTCCATTCATGTTCAAACCAAATGTACATATATTCCGATAAGTACGTTTCATAAAATGTTCCATTTTTTATTTCTTCCGATTCTCGTGTCTTCGCTTATATGATTTACGGTGCCAATATAACAGTTATATAGCATAGCATGGCATAGCATAGCATCGATAGCATAAGTTTAATGTTTAACCACGACTCATCAGTTTCATCCGACGACTACTAATTGAGTCCCCTAGCAAACCTTTATGCCTCGTCCTGGGAAAATGGTGCTTAATGCAATAGCATGCAGGGTCGTTCGGAATTATCCAGTGCAGTTCACACACGCTTAACATGGACGACACTTCCCTGATACATTTGATTTTCGCTCAGAATAGACTTCCTTTACACGAAAAATACCATTCAAGCGGAAAGTGTCGGTCCTTATAAGCCGGTGCGGACTGCACAGGCTAATCTCGGACGACAATTTACGCACATGAAGTTAAGCCCGGTTTTCCCAGAGCGGGGCTCATGTACTACTGCTCATTGTTATATTATAAGAATTTTTTAAAGATCCCTACACAATGCTAAAAACTTTGTTTAAATATAAAAGAAAAAAGAAAAAAGAAAATATCAAAATAATGTATTTCACTAAAACTCGTTTTAACATCCTTATCGTTTTAATAAGGGATATTTATGTTCAGACTCAAACAACGACAACGACATCAAACTTAAATAAATCATTCGTCGTGAATTTTGAAAATATCTTGTCTCATCCATGCACAAAAGAAGCAATTTATCTATTGTCCGCTGTACAACATTGTTCAGGGATATCGAAGCACATTTCTTCGTAACATAATAAGAAAATCAAATATATCGAATATTAAGGCACATATTCTTTTGTAAATCCCCACAAAGCCGCGTTTTAAACCTGTCAAATCCTAGGTCCGCATTTTCCGTCACAGTTTTCGGGAAATTACTTTCATTTGTTCACTTCATCGACGAGTATACGGAAGCTCGCTAACCACCTGTGAAATTTCACTTATCAAAACGTAACAATCCGTGTCAGACATGTAAGTACTGAATATAAAGCGCCTTTGCGTGCATATTGTGCAGTAAAATAATTAAACGCGTTGTTACGAATGCATATCGTATTAAATACAGACCGGTTTAAATCGCCATCGATTAAATATGATTAAATTAAAATCCATTATTGAATTATAGATTTGTATTGATTTCCACAATCGCGGTTGTTATAACATTAACGCTTTCTTAAAATAAAATCTTTCAATAAAAAAATAATTATTGTTTAACATAAATGTGAAAAGCACATGCAACGGTGCTTTCTATAGCCATGCATACATGTACATACATTTTAAACGTCTTTTAAAGGGGCCTTTTCACAGATTTTGGCATGTATTGAAATTTGTCATTAAATGGGCCTTTTCACAGATTTTGGCATGTTTTGAAGTTTGCCATTAAATACTTTTTATTGATAAATGTAAACATTCGCTCTATAAAGCTCCAGTAAAAATCAAGAATAAAATAAAAAAGTAACCCTCAACATGGCTCGAACTACTGACTCTGGAGTCTTGGCGGAAAAAGTCTCCCACTTAGACCCCTCGACCATCCTTTTGCATACAATATAACATTTATTTTGTACTATATAATATTATAAGCAATCCTCGTAGTTCCACAAAATATAACGACAGCAACAGAACTTTCCAAATTATCCAATCGTTTCGCGTACAACGCTTTATAATTTTCAGGTTTTCAAATCGTCAAAAGATACATATAATGGATATTTTAGAGCATGGTAAATGTTCAGTGTTACTGCTTCCTCACAAATATAATAAACAAAACGAAAACTTGCGATTCTGAAACACTTTTGTTATAAATTGTCAATTTACCAAAACGTGAAAAGGCTCCTTTAAACGTCTTTAAAGAAAAGGTAAGAAAACATGTCGCGACTGGGTGATATTTTGATAATGTATCCGGTGAACTGAGGTTGAGTTTTGATACCGGTTTTTACAGTGAATGCCTGTGGAATTAGTTCTCTTGATACCAGTGTTTGAACAGCGTTAGGACCTAATTCGCGCCTTAGTTGATTTAATCTTATCAAAGCGCTGAGAGCTTTGTACGTGGACGTAGGAAACGTGCTTTAGAAAATTACTTTTCATTTACGATGGAAAACAATATATATGAACGTTAGTAAACTTGAATATAAAATGCAGATTTTCACTCGCTTTGAATTGAAATGCAGATCTTAAGACAGATCTTTTCTTCCAGTATCCAAATGTCAGGTCCGATTTCGCAAATAGTCTCAAGTTTTTTGAAAGGGCTTTGCTTAAAGGGAAAGATTTTTTATTTGATTTTTATTTTTTTTAGTAATTGGAGTGGTTTATATATCAGCCATTGGGATCGAAATCGGGACCTCTAAAAGTAAAAGCTAATTTGCTACCATTACGCTACGCAGGATTTAGAATGTGCAACGTCGTTAAAACCCTATGTCGGTAATATTTTTTTTGGCTAAAATATTGGTGAAAGGCGTTAGAATCTTACCTGCAGAAGTCTTTTGAAAAGTCGATCCCTGAAAACTCTTTTGGTAATTTCACCTTCCGGATACATTTGGAGAAGCGTTCAGATCTGGAAAAGATATCATTGGCATAATCAGCCGCAGTATCATTAAATAGAATATCATCATCATCAATATCATCATGATCATCATGATGATGATCATCATCATCACCATAATAATAATAATAATAATAATGATAATAATAATAATAATAATAATAATAATAATAATAATAATAATAATAATAATATTAATCATCATCATCATCATCATCATCATCATCATCATCATCATCATCATCATCATCATCATCATCATCATCATTAGCAGCAGCAGCAGCAGCATCACCACCACCACCATCACCATCATCATCATCATCATCATCATCATCACCATCATCATCATCATCATCATCATCATCATCATCATCATCATCATCATTATCATTATCATCATAAAATAAATAAATAAAATAAATAATAATAATAATAATAATAATAATAATAATAATGATAATAATAATAATAATAATAATAATAATAATAATAATAATAATAATAATAATAATCATCATCATCCTCACCACCACCACCACCATCACCACCGTCATCATCATCTTCATCATCATCATCATCATCATCATCAGCAGCAGCAGCAGCAGCAGCAGCATTATTATTATTATTATTATTATTATTATTATTATTATTATTATTATTTATTTTCATTATTATTATTGTTCTTCTTCTTATTATTATTAGTATTCTTCTTCTTATTATTTTAATTATTATAATTATAATAATTATTAATATATCTACTAACGATGACAGTCCGAAAGGAAATGCCGACGGCTTCATTTTCCGGTGATGGGTATCGTACGTCCGCTCGGCCATCTTGTTCTTCCGCCAGTATCTTTGACTGATGAAACACTTAAATCCAACCCTCAATTTATAGCTTCGTCAACTCAAATATGTTTTCTCCTTTGTTGTCAATTAACCATAGACATCTTTATTTACTTTCTCCAAAATGTCGTCATAACTACAACGTCAACGTGTTGCGCATTTTGACGTCGCAACGTTACGTTAAAAGAAAATGACGCCGCACCCACTTGCTGCTTCTCAATGGAAACGTTGGGTTTTAATTTGAAAATTCCTTTTTTAATAGCTGTGTTTTTGTTGAAGAATATTGTGTTCTCTTTAAAATCCGATTACATGGATCTGGATTTTTTCACTCAGAAAGACATAATACAAATAGTTGAATGTGGCCTGAATGCATAAATCACAAACCATGGCTTTGTTGCTCACCGCATCGTGTGTTTTCAGATGTAACCCCCGTTGTACTTCCTTTTCTAAACCTCAAATGTGAGTATCGGACGAGAAAAATCTACTACTATTTCAATTACGAGTTTATACCTTAATGTTCTAACTAAAACAACTTTAGACCTTTGGTTGCCTTCAATGATATCAGAATAAACAAGATTTATACTTTAAATCAGCTGTTACTCCACAATTTCCACAAAATTATTGCAAAAGTTGACCGGAAGCATCGATTTGCGTTTATTATTCAGCGGGTGGGGATACGTAAAAACACGTTTTCGCATCTTTATTATATGTCTCGTGCTGTACGATAATATTGATGTTAGATAAAACAGGACAAAAACAAAATATTTATTTGTATTTCTTACTTTAAGTTCTGTTGCATGTCACATTTTTCCAGAAATCGTATCTAGTCGATATAAATTGCCGCCTAAGAGTCTTTTGATGATTTTTGCTTTGGCAGACTCTTGGCGTCAATAGTCCACTCTATCTTTTTAATAGCGAGAGTTTTCCTTCTTTGTCTACATTGATGCGCAAGGAATTTGGTGCGCAACATTCAAGCCCCGATATCAGACAGTTACTATCAACGGATTGCAATAATATTTACATACCTGTGTAGATAATTCATTTCTCAATAATGTTCCGTAAGAATTATGTAATGACTCTTTCAATTTTGCACGCCTGACCAATTTAAATCAACACACTACTCACATTTTCAATTCCAAACGCTGTGCCCGCTGTATACGGCAGGTAGATTTTAATCGATAACGCATCCTATTACACCATAATGCCTTCTTCTGATTGGTTGATATTTAAATATTTCATAATATGGCGAGAGGTCAGTGATTGTATTGCGATTTAAGCAGAAGTTTAACTGAAACAAATTATGCCTTTTAACTTCAATTCGACGCTATTTGAGGTAAAAATGGACTAATTAACCAAAACTTTATGAGTTGGTAATGTTATTTTGCAATTTTAAGCATATTGATATAATAGTATTGCATTTATTTTTCGTTATGGTTTTTGCAGACCGGAGTTTCAGTGTTCAGATTTATTCTGAACGCGAATTATTTCAGCTAGAATCGTATCGTGAAACTAAATAGTTCTGAATCAACTTCTGAATAATTTGTATTTATTTTTATGTTTACGTATGCTTACTTATACATCTGATGCAGTTATGACACAGAAGAGTACATTTTGTTGCTGGAAATAGTTTTAAAAACATTGTATAATATGGAGATTTATAAGTTTTACAAATGGAGTCAATGTGACTGTTGACCAAACGGTTATTAAAAAATGCTTTTGAACAGAATTTTGTTAGATGTAAAATTGGCCAGGGCCAATAAAGTCTTACTGTGATTTTGCTGGTGATTAAACTTTTTACAGAGATTTTATTTTGGCCGTCAATCATCATCGTTAAGCCACAAAGGTACTACAAATCCTTGCATTTTGAACACAAAATTGCAATAAATTGGCTAAATATCTTAAAAATTCCAAGCCTGTTGCATTTTTGTCTTGTGAGTTTTCTTTCCGACTTCAATGTTTTATCTTTCAGATGGGCATCTCCGTGAAAGACGTTGGTTCCCATGAGTTCAACAAGGCTTTTGCAGCCTTTTTGAAGAAGTTTGTATCAGTCAACCTTTATAAATTTAACGAACATTCTGCCATTTAAATTGTAAAGAAACGTGTTGTGATTTTTTGTGCTAATATTTAAAGAAGAATGTACTTCTTGAAACCTTGAAACATCAAAGTTATATTATATGTTTACATATTTAATGTAGTAAACATTATTAAAGAAAAATAAAACATTGAACATGTCAATCTTGCATTACCTTATTTTTGGGAGCATAAGCGAACAGAAGTATGAGACGCAATTCCTAATTTGTTTTTTCCCCAATTTCGTCCATATAATAATATGCACCACAGTCTTTGAAATTAGCTTTGAAAAGTTACATGCCAGTCGGGCCAGTTACTTAAGAACTGTCAATTGTCTTCAATAATTTACATGCTCGGCGGGCCACAAACGTGAATTTTTGTATGTGCCCGGCAGTAATTTTACTCGCCACGGGCGATCGGGCGTGTGCTAATTTCGAAGACTGGCACCAGAATATAAAATTTTACTTGTACAAGTGCTTTCCCTATATGATCCCTTATTCTTGCTTAACACCATTCAACACCGTTACACTATGGTTTTAGGACCGGCAAGATGAAGGCCCCAGAGTGGACAGACTTCATCAAGACAGGCAGATACAAGGAGCTGGCCCCTTACGATCCCGACTGGTACTTCCACAGGGCAGGTATGCACACCACCCTAGCAATGACTGTATCATCTTGGAAAACTGGGTTTAATTCATACGCATAAAGTATTGTGCCAGATTACCCCGTGCAGTCCATGCAGGCTAATCAGGGCTGACACTTTTTGCCTTGACTGGATTTTCTTGTTGAAAAGACGTCTTTATTGAAATGTTCGGTGCTCATTCAGTGATAATTTTTCATGTGCGTTTTGCGTTATTTGGGCATTAAAATTACCAAAAGCGCATGCGACAAAAATATCTGCGTCTAAAAAAGCTCATTGATTCTCAAGAAAGATACTTGTATTAACATGGCCCGAATTTTTCCACATTTTATCGGAACGCAAAAGTTTATTTTAACTAACACTGGCTATATGTGTACTACATCATACAACGTCAATCGTATCTGCGATTCATATTGGTTCACTGCTTTGTGCCTGAACTATAAGGTTGACGTAAAACCATCAAAACGTTCGCATCTGCTTTCGTTTTCTGAACTGTCAAAATGCCACCCCCTAAAAAAAAAATTAAAACCCTGTCAAGATCAATTAACTTTGAAGGCTTACTTTTAGAAATTAAAATGTTTATGAATCATTAAAAATTCATTGATGTTACAAGTTTTTTATTAATAATTTGAAAACCAAAAAAGCTCATTGTTTTTTGGAAAAAGCTCATTGTTTCAGCGCATGTGCACATGTGCACTTTACAAACTCATTGGTTAAAAATGAAAAATTATCGCTGCTCATTGTATTTGTTCACTTGCAGATAATGTACTTTTGAAACGAAATAGAAGACAATTTTCTCACTTATGGGATTTTTTTCACATGGCAATTGGGAATTTTGTAGTTTTTTTCTGAATTGAGACGTACCTTATACGCTTTCTTTGAAAATATTTTTTTTTACATCGCTTTTATTATAAATCAACCAGGGCCCTCACACTACTTTGGGGGAAGGGGTCCGCAGCCCTTAGGAGGGGGGATTTTCGCGGCGTTTCCCTTTTTGGGGGATTTTTTTACTTACTCTCTCATTATTTCATTTGTACATGTTTGCACTATATTCATTGCATTTTTCATAATTTAGTATGTTTGAAAAGATTAAATTGAAATAGAATTGAGATATAATAATCATGAGACACATCTTTGTATTATAAAAAAAAATTTTTTTTTTTTTTTTTTTAGGGGGAATTTTTCACCCCAAAAGGGGAAAAAAGTATACTTTTCAGGTGGGGGACTGCCGCCGAAATTCGGCGGCAGATTTGATAGATTGAGGGCCCTGTCAACCTTCCTCTGCTGGTAATACTGTGCCACGCAATCAATGAAGTGTTGTCCCAGATTGACATGTGCCGACTGCAGTGTAGGTGGAAATTGTTGTTTCAGATAAGCCTGTGAGAACTGCACAGGGCAATCTTGGTCTACACTTTACCCAAATGGATTAAGCCCAGTTTTTCCAGAACAAGATTCGTAAGAGAAGTATTCCTCGTGTGATGATCATTTCTCTCTCTCTGATCAGTGAGAGCAACAAACTGATTTAATGAGTCTGACATGGAATACTTGTGCACTCTGCAAATAAGCTTCAAGGCCTGTTTGGCAAATTCATAGCCGTTTTCTCAAATACAAAGTCTCTCATGTCGCAAGAGCAAACAGTGCTTTTTTTACGTTAAAATTTGGGTCCTGTAGGGGGACCCATTTCCAACGGAAAAAAGTATATATTTTTTCCCAAATAGGAACTGAAAATTCCTAAAAAAAAAAAAAAATTGTTTCATTTCTCAACATTTAATTAATCTTAAATCCAGCTTTGTTAGTTAAACCTTAGTTAATATAGTATTAATATCACTTTTATTGTCAATTTACAGCATTTGTTAGCAAAAAATTAACAATACTTATTTCCCAAATTTAGTCAAAATGATGCAAATTTTTCCCAATGCAACCCGGCCCCATTCCCATAATGGTGAAAAAACACACTGGCAAACCATTTTTTTTTTCGTTATTCCAAAATTCGATTATTCAAGCCTAACATGTCCATGTCCACGTTTCTAATAAGAATTATCGTCATAGCTTATTGTCTTTGTTTTGGATTCGGCCATGCCATAATGATGATCTCTTGCTCTCTATTCACCGTGCGAGTGAAAACTGATTTAATGAGTCTGAGTGGAGTGTGGCCTGTTGCAACTTGAAAACTAGCAAAAATCTTCATATCGCCCTATTGGTACAAAAAGATACCACGTGACATTCTATTTATATCTCACATGGTACCTTTTTTGCACCAATCAGGCGATACATGAATGTCATGGCTTTATTACAAATGTTACACATGTTTTAAGTCACTTTTGGTCTCCATTGTTTTTTAAAGGGCCAGGGCCGCTTTTGATTGGGGAAAATTGTATTGTTTTGACTACAATGGTGAAAATGGTGGTGTTGTTTGCGAAAAAATGCATTAAAATTAAGATTAAATGGTTTCAATACGATGTTTACTTATGTTTGCCTAATGGTTACCTTAAATGGCTGGATACAGCAAAAAAACTATAATAATTTCCCAATTTTAGTCAAAACAAATTGATTGTTCTCTGTTTTTTTTTGTTTGCGTAGAAAACATCCTCTTACAGGCGGTTTTCTAATGGCAAAAGTAAAATATTTTTTCTCAAATAATGTTTCATTTTTGCTTGTTCATGATTTATTGCAATATTTTTCCTCGATTCAAAATGCACTACAGTCCACTTTCGTTATCTAAACATCGGATATCTCGATATTCTCAATATGTTGAATTAAGCTCAATGTCCCATTTTTTTTCTCTTTATCTATATAAATAAACATCGCTCATCTCGATTTTCGTTATGTCGAATAATTCGGTATGTCGACAGGTTTTTTTTTTTACTAAGAAAGTGACGCCGATATTCGGCGTCTTCCCCTACCAGAATTTTACCCATCAAAATACAATTTCCCCACCAAAAATATCATTTTTCACCAAAATATAATATTTTCTCTCAAAGAAATGTTTATTTTTCCTTTTGGCATTTGACAATTATATAATTTGCACCATGTACAACGATCTTTCTCCAGACGAACACAAAAAATCTGGGAATCCCAGTTATTCTAAATATAGCTCTTAAATTACGTCATGTAAACTGGGCAACTAATCGTAATAATCATGTGACTATTTTACTGGATACCGGTCTTGCGCGAGAAGGGTGTTTAGTCAATAAATTACCGGAAACCAGTCGAATTTTCATCCGGGCTATGTGCAAGCCAAGATATAAACGTGAAAACAGAAAAAAATGTCTCACAATTGGCGTTCTTACACAAACAAAATAAAACATTCGGACTCGGTAGATACTGAACGTATGGAGGCATTTTTTAAGAAAGAATCATCGAAAACCGATATAACCCAGCAGGATTCTGAGGTAATCAACATCGAACAATGTGAAAGTGAAAGTAGACAATCGGCAGCTGTGGCTCCTTTCCCTTCCAATACTGTAGCAGATCAAGATCGTAAACCCATTCATCATGAAATTGAAATCACAAAATTGACATCGTCCCCCGGCCCCAGTACAGAAATATAGTTGCAAACATTTCCCATAATTAGATCTACACCTGCAACTTAATTAAGGACTTTGACTTTAATACGTGTTAAATGTGTTTAAGAACAAAAAGGACAGGGACAAGCCTCTTTTGATGAGTTATAGACATTGAAATGAACAGTATTTATTTTTTCCCCTAATATGTCTAAATAGATTTAACGAAATACAAAATGCTCGCTTTCATTTTTTGTGCGACAATATACTCAATTTCCCGACACAATATCCGAAGGTTTATGAGTGAGGGCCAGACTGACTTCTAGCATCGTCGGAAGAACAGGATATTCATGAAAACTATGGGCTTTTAAACAATTGCTTCTAACATTAATTGTTATCCCTTGTTAAGATTTTAGGTAGCCTTCTCTTTACTGTTGGACCCATATTCTTGTGTGTTCAAAATCAGAGATAGGTAGAGTAAAATGCAGAACTCATTACAGGCTGGTTTCATAACTGGTCTGTTCCATTCACTGCAAATAAGAACAGGTCACAATCAATACAAAGTCTTCCAATGAAGGCCAAAAGGGTGGTAGTCGAAGAAGATGGTTACAATAACTAACCAGTGATTTTGTTTGCCCAAAATTTCAGCCTCTTATTGACTGTTTCCCAATTGTGTTTTTTCCCAAAATCTGACTAGAATTTAAAGGAAATATCTTTTGAGCAAAAATCCAATCCAGACGGAGCGACGTTCCTGATTAGCTTGTGTTGACTGCACAGGCTAATCTGGGGGAGGGGGTGGGACACCTGACGCTCATGCATTAAGCCCTGTTTTCCCAGAGCGAGGTTTCAATATAAATGCCCTCATTTATAATGTGTTGCAAATTGTAACCAGCTGACCAGATGATGATATATCTGTCTTGACACACAATGGATGGGAGCCAAGAAACTGATTTAATTCTGATCCTGGCCAGGCTGATGTACTGTTTGGGTTTTTTGTGTTTTGGGACTGGTGTGACCAAAAAAAGGTGTTATAAAATAAGCAAAAATTGAGGGTACTGGTTGGTTTTTGAGATACTAATTATGTCCCAAATGTTGCCACCATCAGACGGTTACCGCTAGTTGCTCAAATCTGTAATTGTTACACTGTTATTTTTTTATCAAATAAAGTGTAAACAAATTAAATGGTCAAAAAGTTTTCATATGTTTGATTCTAACATTGCTTTTTAGCTCACCTGAGCGATAGCTCGGGGTGAGCTATTGTGATCACTCAGCGTCTGGCGTCTGTCCGTCCGTCCGTCTGTCGGTCTGTAAACAATTTGTTAACATCTTCTTCTACTAAACCATTCAGCCAATTTCAACTAAATTTCATGTGGAGCATCCCTAGGTCATGGGACAAAAGAATTGTTAAAAAAAAAATTGATCACATAACCAAGATGGCCGCCATGACCATATATGGTAAAAACCTTAAAAAATCTTCTTGTCAGAAACCGCTCATCAGATTTTCAAAAAATTTCACAGGGATGACCTTTGAAGGGTCCCCTGAAAAAGTTGTTCAAAGAAATTTGATTCGTCAAAAAACATGGCCGCAGGAGCTCGTTGAACTTTGCATGTTTATTCGTTTTTGCCTATTTTGTGAAAACTTTCAAAAATCCTCCACATTTTTTGTCCGATCCTTTCCAAATTTGCACAGTGTCTTTATATCAATGAGGACACGAACCCTACAAAAAATGAGCATTATTGGTCCATGAAGTACAGAATTACCTCCCCTTGAATTGAGAAAATGGTGTTTATGCAATAAAGTCCAAATTATTCATCCAATTCTTTCCAAACTTGTAAGGATTTAGCATGGTTCAAACAAGGGAAACAACTATGGTTTATGCATGTTCTTTTTATTACAGATTTGCCTCCCTTTAATTCATTCAAAATCTCATTTTACAGCAGAGATTCCAAATCTGACCTGTAAATGAGCCCCATATTTACTGCCAGTGCTAGGTTACCTTTTCCCATTTGATCATTCTTAAGTATTGGTCTTGTAATGCTGCTACTGCTTCTGCTACTGCTACTACTACTACTACTACTACTACTACTACTACTACTACTACTACTACTACTACTACTACTACTACTACTTCTTCTACTACTACTACTACTTCTACTACTACTACCACTACTACTACCGCTTCTACTACTACTACTACTACCGCTTCTACTACTACTACTACTACTACTACTACAACTACTTCTACTACTACTACTAGTACTACTACTACTAGTACTACTACTACCACCACCACCACCACCACCACCACCACCACCACGTCTACTATTACTACTTCTACTACTACTGCCACTACTACTACTACTTTTACCACTACTACTACTACTACTACTACTACTACCACTACTACTACTACTACTACTACTACTACTACTACTATTTCTACTACTACTACTACTACTACTACTACTACTACTACTACTTCTACTACTACTACTACTTCTACTACTACTACTACTACTACTACTACTACTACTACAACTACTACTACTACTACTAGTATGCATGTTTTACAAACAGCCCTTGTTTCTATGGGATTTTAACCACAACTGTTCATGTTTATCTCCGACACATATTTTTAGGTCATCTGTCATAAAGTGACACGGTGAGCTTATGTGATCGTGTGATGTCCGGCGTCCGTTGTGCGTGCCTGCGTGTGTCGGTGCGTCCGTCCGTCAACAATTTGTTTGTGTAGACAGTAGAGGTCACAGTTTGCATCCAATCTTGATGAAATTTGGTCAAAATGTTTATCTTGATGAAATCCGGTTTGGGATTGTATTTGGGTCATCTGGGGTCAAAAACAAGGTCACTAGGTCAAATAATAGAACAACCTTCTGTAGACAATAGAGGTCACAGTTTTCATCCAATCTTTATGAAATTTGGTCAGAATGTTTATCTTGATGAAATCTGGGTTGGGATTTTATTTGGGTCATCTGGGGTCAAAAACTAGGTCACTAGGCAGGCTTTTTCCGCCCTATGCCACGGGTCCGAAATTCGGCCCCATTCCCAATGCAAATCTGGTTGTTTTTTTCCCAATTGAAAAAAAAATTCCCAATTAAAAAAAAAAAAAAAAAATTTTTTTTTTTTTTTTCACCCTTAAAATATATAAGTTGACCTGATCCGGTGTAGAAAATAGAAAGTATTGCATAATTAAATTATCTGTTGCCTTGAATTTGTTTTAAAAACTGTAAAATATGTTAATGATTATATAAGACTTTCCTTATTTTCCTCAAAATCCGTTGCTTCGCGCGATTTTTTTCATCTAAAGAAAGGCCAAGCCTTTTCCCCAAATTCAGATTAAAAAACCTTATCACACAGTCATGTTCATAATATTTTGTAAAATTTTAATAATAAGTTATCCAAAGAGTCGTTATTTACCAGTTAACGGCTTCTTTGAAATATAAAATACACTATTTACATGCGATAATTTTTCCCAATTGAGCCAATTTTGCGATTAATTTATTTTTTTCCCAAAATGGGGGTTTTCACGATGCGAAATTCCCAAAATTCCAGTGTGGCGTTTTCCCAAAATGGAGTGGAAAAAGCCTGCTAGGTCAAATAATAGAAAAACCTTGTGTAGACATTAGAGATCACAGTTTTCATCCAACCTTGTCCTGTACATATTGTAAATAATGTACATCTTGTACAAATTTAGCTGTCTTTGTCTCATTTTTAACTGTAAAGTACATTGTCTTACCCTTAATTTTTATGTGGCCCTATGAAGGTGACCGTTTGGAGACACGTAAGTTATTGCCCTTAACATATAAGGGTTTATTACTAAACCCACTTTTAAATATTGTTTTAATGCTACTCTGGGGGGACCTCTCTTTTCCATAGCCCAATCCTCCTTAAGTTCCATACAGACAGGGTATTATGTTGGAGCATTACGGCTATATCCCCTGTCTGCAAGTGTTCAACATTGAGCCACATACATAAACTTGTACTCATTATTTTTTTTTTTTTTTAACAACTCAATACTCAGGGTTCGCACAGGGCTTGAAAAGTGCTTGAAAACGAGTCCTAGGCTTGAAAAGCCCTTGAACAAAGGTTGGCCTTAAAACAGTGCTTGAAAAGTGCTTAGTTCATGTAAAAAAGCCTTGAAAATGTTTATTTCTGCTCAAAATTACTTTTATCATGGCTTTAATTATAAACTTAAATCGTTCTTATGGGAAATATTACGAAAATGTATCATAGATTCCTTCGCGCAATAAGTTGAGTACGAAATATAAGTTTCGTACAATATTGAGTACGAAATGTTATGTGTACACGTCACAGATTATGTGTGCTACGTCAGAGGTTCTCCATTGTGATCAATGTTTGCGAGTGAAAACGCAGCAATGGGGAAGTGTCGTTTCAAACCAGGGTGGTTAACTGAATATTCCTGGGTACAGAAAACAAATGACATTCGAAAAGCACATTGTTGGGTCTGTATGAAGACCATTGATGTCGGGGGTATGGGGGAAAGCGCTTTGAAAAGCCACAAGAAAGTGAAAACCCTCAAAGAAAACATGAAATTGAGAAGCAAACAGGGTTCCTGCGATGTGTTTTTTGTTAAACAGGAAGGTACTATTGTTAAAACTGTTAAATCTAAAACAGACATAAAAAACAACAGCCCATCTGTGTCGAACCAAGAAGGCACAGCCACATGCAGAGAGTGTGCAGATAGAAGATTCAAATTCCAGGAGGACCTTCGCAACTTTCAGCTGTAGTATCAAACTCGCAGACATCCATACACAAATTCGTTTAAAAAAATTATATGTTGAACGCGAAAGTATTTTGGGTATTTATACCGTTTGCACACAACCATCCTTTAATTCCAATAAAAACATTACAAAGTTTTTTCAGGTTGTGTTCCATGACAGTACCATAGCAAAGCATAATTATGTGGCTGTTTTGGGGCTAGCTGAACATTTCAAAACTGTACTTGATAGTTCTATAACTTAATTAGTGGACAGTACTCAGTGTCTCAGTACTCAGTGTCTTTTGATGAAAGTTAAAACAAGAAAGACCAATCCAAGCAAATGAAAAATGCATTTTTTTTTAAAGGAAACTAACGTACAGTTTACGGACTTGAAAATGAACATTTGGCCTTGGAAAGTCCTTGAAAAGTGCTTGAATTTAGGTTTGAGATTTCTGTTTGAACCATGATACTCAATTGCAATATTAATATATAATTGAGAGTTAACTCCCTATGTGTTATCATATATTGTCTTTTTTCCTTTCCTTCTCATAAAATTGCATTTACACATGCAACTTCACTCTACATTTGAGAGCTGTTAAATCAGGCTCTGGCATCCCTATTAATAAATGTTCTTAGATATAAACATATCTCTCCTATGATTAGATCTTGTTATTTGGCGTTTAGTTTAAACTTTAAACATACAGATAAAAATGGTACTTGACTATGCATTTAAACATATTGTGGCAATGTTCAACCACTTTGTGATCTGGAAAACCCTCAAATATTATTATTTTGTTACACAAACATATTACACATCTGTGTATCCCTTTTTCTATAAGTATTATATTAAAATAGTCCTATTTGGACTCAAACATTTTAAACACAGATCACAAAGTCTAAAGACTCCAACAAACCCATTGCAGTATATACTGAACAGTGGGTCTGGTAATGATGCTGCCACATACAACAGTATGTGTGTTTTCACCATCTTTACTTATAAAAATTGGGCTATTCTTTCTCTCTCCTCCTTAAAAAACAATACAAACAATAACATACAATAACAACATCATATTAATGATAATAATTAATAATAAGTACAGTAACATAACAAAAACATAGTAATCTAATACTATAAAACAACTCCAAGTTCTTTTGGATTAACTCATCCTTTTCTTTCATTTATATTTTTGCATATAAACTATTATTGTTTACTTTTTCTAAAAGTACAAAGTCAGTAGAGCTGCAACGATTCACCAACAGCCCGATTCGATTCGATTTCGATTTCAGACACTCTGATACCGATTTTTTCGATTCGATTCATCTTCAAACCTAGTTTTATCATATATTCACTCTTATGCCTAAAAATTAACATTTCTGTTCAAATGTGATTTCAATAAAACACATAAAAAAGAATAGCAAATTAGGACTCAATTTTAATATAAAAACTTCTGATTAGAAGATTGTGTTGATTACACAATAATATAAAAAAAATTATCAGAAGAACGTAATTGAAATCAGTTGAATGGTAGTATTATCACTATTATACTTTTACCCAAAACCGCTATAAGCATGTCTACAATTGTGCCACGACAGCATCACCTGTTACCTGAAGGACAAATCACATTCTCTAATTAACTTAACAAAACTCCAACAGAAATATAACAACTTTTCTGGCTGGCGACTTGAGTAGTTGCACTTGTGCAACCTCTTAGTCTTAGTCTTGCTAAACCAACGTTATATTTGCGTTTGACGTATTGCATTAGATTAGTGGTTGAGCCGGACTTAGCGTACGCCACATCCGTGAAGCACAGTTTACACTTTGCTTTATCGGTAGGGCTACCATTCCGAAACCCAAAATACTGCCACACTTTTGATTTTAGCTTCTTAGGCGCATCTGATAATTTCAATTTGTCGGCAACAACTTGTTCAGCCATTTTGACGCTTTTTCCGAAAGTAGACCGTAACGGGCTTATTGATTGGATGACTAAAATAATAAGCAACCAATCGCGCGCGTCGTAATTACAGGTAAAGATAAAACCTACACCTTCCTGTATCAATAGGCAGAATACAGCGCTTTATGTATCTATGTATATATATGTATATATGTTAAAATATCGAATCGAATTTGGTAGGTTTGGTATCGTAATCGAATCGAAGCATTTCGAATCGATTTTCGATGAATCGGATCGAATCGTTGCAGCTCTAAAAGTCAGCCGTGGGAAAATCTATTTTTAAACGGATTGACCTACTGGCAATCCTTAATAAGAAATTTCGGCCAATCAGCGCCATCGTTTTATAAGCGCATCAACCAATTAAAACGCCGCTTTTTAACAGCGTTAGGCCTATCCACTGTAAAGCACTGCGTCTTTTTAACGCTTCATATAAAGGTTATATATTTTTAAACCAATAGATTTTTATTAAGGCACCGCACCAACACTGCAAAGTTCTATATTTATACCAATAGTACAGCCCAGTAAAATCGGGCTGTCCATTTTATGGCCGTTTTCGGCTTTTTTATGCAGAGTTCTATGTTAAGCAGTGTGCTCGGGCAATGGTTTTTAACCGAAGTCCCGAGGGTAAATAACCCCATTAGTCAGTCATCCAACCTTTATGAAATTTGGTCAGAATTCTTGATGAAATCTGGGTTGGATTGTATTTGGGTCATCTGGGGTAAAAATCTAGGTCAAATAAATAGAAAAACCTTGTGTTGACAATAGAGGTCACAGTTTTCATCCAATATTTATGAACTGTGGTCAGAATGTTTATCTTGATGAAATCTGGATTGGGATTGTATTTGGGTCATCTAGAGTCAGGAACTAGGTCACTAGGTCAAATCAAAGAAAAACATTGTGTAGACAATAGAGGTCATAGTTTTCATCTGATCTTAATGAGTCAGGTGAGCGATTCAGGGCCATCATGGCCCTCTTGTAAAATTATTATGTTTGGTCTGGATTCAACAGGGGGTTACCTTAACAGCCTGTTAAAGTTGTTAGTAACCAGATCCAGTTTTATAATTGCTGGGTAGGTAAAGGCTAATATCGCATGTAGATAATTTAGAATAATAAATTCCTTGAAGACATGAAGATGTTGTTGAACAAGTTGACATAATTATTTTGCAGCCTCCATTGCCCGTCACCTGTACATCCGATCACCGGCTGGCATCGGCTCCTTTGAGAAGATCTACGGAGGTCAGTATGTGTGGTGTTCATTGAGTTATCTGTCCTTGTATGTGCATAAAGTGTCATCCCAGGTGAGCTGGTGCAGTCCGAACAGGCTAATCAGGGACGGCACTTTCCGCTCTTGTATTTGTGGTGTTCATGGCATAATCCTCAATTGTAGCCTCTTGAGTCGAATTAAAAATCAAACTGAGCTTAATGCATGTGTTTAAAGTGCTGTTCCAGTTTAGCCTGTGCTGTTTGCACAGGCTAAACTGGGATGACACTTTAGTCGGGGGCCACACTTTCTTTTATGGTATTTTTCGTTAAAAGGAAGTCTTCATAGTGAAAATCAAGTTTAGGCGAAGAAAGCAGACTGCACAGGCTAATCTAGGGTAACACTTGACGCACATTCATTGAACCCCTTTTTTCCAGAGTGAGACTTAATTTATTTGAAATACTGTTATGTTGGCTCGTTGCTCTGTTACGGCATAGATTTAGAATCACGCAAGGTTCAGGGCACTGCTCAGCTAAAAAGGGGCTGGGTAGAAAGCTGGACCAGTCTGCTTATAATCCAAGGAATTCCGATTCGAAAAATTGTAAATTTGTTTGTACATAGTCTTGCCATTGAATATTTGCATTTAACCTGTCCAGAGGTTGGCAGCACGTCAAGGTGGGAGTGTTTGCAGCTCTGCTTTTTTGATATGGTTCTATATCTTTCCCAAACTGACAATCTCTTGTGTTAGATGTGTTATCATTTAATCTGAGTACTTTGTGTTTCATTTCAAATACCACAAGGTGATGTAAATAAAAAAAACAAACACATTTTTTTTGTACTATCAAAAGTAACTCATTGCTTGCCTTAAGCACAGAAAATGAACCTAAATTCAATGGTGATATAAAAGTGAAAAAATGTATTCTGCTATGAGTTTAGTTGAATCGTTATGATGTTAGATGTTAACATTTAGGTGTTATTGGCAGATGATGATATTTTAAGCTTGATACAAAGCTGAGAGATCTTATAACTGATTTAATTCTGATGCCAATAACACTGCGCATACAAAAGTGTTAACTGTATGGTATGGTAGTCTTAAGTTGAAAATCATATATAACTTGAAATGGCGCGGCAGAGGCCAACGCGTATCCCCCACGCCGCATGTTTGACACAGGGGCGCCCCAGGGTTGGTAATGGGGCCATGCATAGTTGAGATTGACCGTATTGTCATAAGAGATGTTCAGTATAAATTTGAAGTAATTCAATGTAGAAATGAAGAAGTTGATGTAAAATAACCTAAAAAATGAGTGAAAATTTATACCATAATTTCTCCTCCTCATCCTGCTCTCCTAACAAATCTAATAATGAATCAACTTCACTCTAGTCAATTATGTACATGTCATCCTAATTGGAATGACTTATGAGATGGCTGAACATGCCAATCTTCTTGCTTCTGTTTTGGAAAAGTTATGTTTTGAGGTTAAATGGTTGACTTAATAGTAGCGTCTCAGAAATTTTCTATCGCAATCTTGTACACAACAATGAATATGTTGAATTTCATGTCTGTCTTTGATGTGCCTGTTCAAAGTCCATTTTGCTTTAAATTGTTTCTCACATTTTTCCCACTTGAACATTTTGACAGATTTTCAGTAACTAGTCTAAAATTGTAATTGCACAAATTGAAAGTTTCAGCCCTTTTATAGATTCTTGAGGCTCTATTCATGCTTTTTATGCTTTACTGCATTCTATCTCTTCTCTCATATACAGGTGTCCCTTTGCGCCAATATTTTATAATCCCTTGTATAAACATTAGATGGATGAGCTAAACCATTTCACAGATGAGGTAACACAAACAATTGAATACTAAATACATCTCCGCGCCACTACTGTGTAACTCTATGCGCCACTTTGATTTATTTAATTTTTTTATATCATTTGGCAGGTTATTTACTTACCTCCCTTTAAAGCTTATTACTTCCCTTGGATTTGTTTTTTTGACCTTTGACCTTGAAGGATGACCTTGACCTTAACCTTTAACCACTCAAAATGTGCAGCTCCATGAGATACACATGCATGCCAAATATCAAGTTGCTATCATCAATATTGCAAAAGTTATGGCCAATGCACCATACCGGTGGCATAAAAATAAGTGAAAATCTCTGACCCGGCCCCGCCCCTTCCCCCAAAATTTTGACCCAGGGGTCAGATCAAAATTCCGTCACTGTCACCGTCGCACATATGCTAATAGCTACCATGTATGTAAGTTTCAAGGTTCTAGTGCTAATAGTGTAGGAGGAGCAGGTGGCCAGGACGGACGGACAGACGCACATCACCACAATATCCCCACTTTTTCTCCGAAAAACGTGGGGATAACTACTTAATAGCCATGAAAACTTCTATTGACTTCACATGAATTACCATGCTTTTCTGGCCCAAATATTTAGCAAAAGGTGGCTTCTTTTTATGCCCCCCTTCGAAGAAGAGGGGGTATATTGCTTTGCTCATGTGGGTCGGTCGGTATGTCGGTCTGTCTGTCCGTCCACCAGGTGGTTGTCAGATGATAACTCAAGAACGCTTGGGCCTAGGATCATGAAACTTCATAGGTACATTGATCATGACTCGCAGATGACCCCTATTGATTTTGAGGTCACTAGGTCAAAGGTCAAGGTCACGGTGACCCGAAATAGTAAAATGGTTTTTGGATGATAACTCAAGAATGCATACACGGCCAACAGGGCGAACTCTGAACAATATAACTGAAGCAACTGGTCTGTAATCCTAAATCTATAATTATCAGTCCAATGAAACATCATCCTTTGAGTAAAATAAAGTGGATCAGTAAAAATATTATCAGAATATGAGATTTTTTGTATATTTTGTATATTAAATATTGTGTTAATGTTAAATTTTGTTGATTTATATAAATATAAGCAGGACAGAGTAGGTAATACACTATTATATCTTTCTTATATACAGGGGAAACAAATGCAATAAGTTTAAATTTCATGTTTAATGAATAGAGGATATTTATCATGTCAGTGTGAGATCATTTGTTATTTTTTATGATCACATTTTATTATTACTTTGACAAAACAACACTTACCTGAATACCACAATGGATTCCACCCAAACAATACCCCACGCCCCTTCCAGAATCCCCCCCCCCAACCTCACCCCCACAATTTTTTTTTAAACATCATCTAATAAATTACCACACCCCACATTTTACCCCCCTCTCACCCCCCACCCCCCCCCTACCCCCCCCCCCTACCCCCCCACCCCCCCCCAATTTTTTTTTTAAACATCTAATAAATAACCCCACCCCACATTATACCCCCCTCTCATTCCCCCGACCCCCCCTACCCCCCCAACCCCCCCCTAATCTTTAACCAGGTTTTCCGTAGGAAAAAACTGGTTATTAGATTGGCGAACAAGCTTGTCCGGGCCATAACTATGTCGTTCATTGTCAGATTTTAAAATCATTTGGCACATTTGTTCACCATCATTAGATGGTGTGTCGCGCAAAATAATTACGTCGATATCTCCAAGGTCAAGGTCACACTTTGAGTTCAAAGGTCAAAAATGGCCATAAATGAGCTTGTCCTGGCCATAACTATGTCATTCATTGTGAGATTTTAAAATCATTTGGCACATTTGTTCACCATCATGGGACGGTGTGTCGCACGAAAGAATCACGTCAATATCTCCAATGTCAAGGTCGCCACGACTAAAAATAGATTTTTTTTAAAAACAAACTTACAAAGGGGGTTAATTTTGTTTGTTCATTTCAAAAGTTCAGTTTGAGTTTTCTCCCTTTATCAGATTTTTTTTTCACAATGAAAACCTGGTTTTGTGACAATTTTGTCCCTTGTTTTTTAGCTCATCTATTTTTTGAAAAAAAATGATGAGCTATTGTCTTCACCTTGGCGTTGGCGTCGGCGTCCGGTTAAGTTTTGCGTTTAGGTCCACTTTTCTCAGAAAGTATCAATGCTATTGCATTCAAACTTGGTACACTTACTTACTATCATGAGGGGACTGGGCAGGCAAAGTTAGATAACTCTGGCGTGCATTTTGACTGAATTATGTGCCCTTTTTATACTTAGAAAATTGAAAATTTTGGTTAAGTTTTGCGTTTAGGTCCACTTTTTTAAGAAAGTATCAATGCTATTGCATTCAAACTTGGTACACTTACTTACTATCATGAGGGGACTGGGCAGGCAAAGTTAGATAACTCTGGCGTGCATTTTGACAGTATTATGTGCCCTTTTTATACTTACAAAATTGAAAATTTTGGTTAAGTTTTGTGTTTAGGTCCATTTTACTCCTTAAGTATCAAAGCTATTGCTTTCATACTTGCAACACTTACTAACTATCATAAGGGGACTGTGCAGGCAAAGTAATGTAACTCTGACTGGCATTTTGACAGAATTATGTGCCCTTTTTATACTTAGAAAATTGAAAATTTGGTTATGTTTTGTGTTTAGGTCCACTTTATTCCTACAGTATCAAAGCTATTGCTTTCATACTTGCAACACTTATTAACTATCGTAAGGGGACTGTGCAGGCAAAGTTATGTAACTCTGACTGGCATTTGGACGGAATTATGGGCCCTTTATACTTAGAAAATTGAAAGTTTGGTTAAGTTTTGTGATTTGGTCCACTTTACCCCTAAAGTATCATAGATATTGCTTTCATACTTGGAACATTCGCAAACTATCATAAGGGTACAGTAAAAGGACAAGTTGCATAACTCTGGATGTCATTTTTACTGAATTATGGCCCTTTTTTGACTTAGTAACTTTGAATATATGGTTAAATTTTGTGTTTCGATCCACTTTACTTCTTAAGTATCAAGGCTATTGCTTTCAAACTTCAAATACTTTCATGCTATCATGAGGTTACTGTTCCTAGCAAGTTGAATTTTACCTTGACCTTTGAATGACCTTGACTCTCAAGGTCAAATTATTAAATTTTGCTAAAATTGCCATAACTTCTTTATTTATGATTAGATTTGATTGATACTTCGACAAAACTACTCTTACCTGACATACCACAATAGACTCCACCCAAATCATCGCCCGTGCCCCCCCCCGAACCCCCCCCCCTATTTTTTTTTTTTTTTTTTTTTTTTTAAGATCATCTCACACTTTACCCCCCCCCCCCACCCCACCCCCTCCCCAATTTTTTTTTTTAAAACGGTTAAAAAACAAAACTATTTATTTTGATTATTTTATGTTTGAAATACCGTCCAACCATCGCACCCAAGAATCCCCCCCACCCCCCCTCCCCCAACCCAAATCCCCCCCCCCCGTAATTTTTTTTTTGTTTTTTGTTTTGTTTTGTTTTTAAGATCATCTCACAAATTACCACCACACCCTCACACTATACCCCTCCCCCCTCCACCTCACCCCCCCAATTTTTTTCTTTTGAACCGGTTAAAAAACACAAATATTTATTTTATTATTTATGTTTGAAATACCGTCCAACCATCGCACCCAGAATTCCCCCCCCCCCCACCCCCCCCCCCCCCGGATTTTTTTTTCGCTTTTTTGAGAAGATTAATGTAATAAATGTCCACACCCCCACCACAATGCACCGCCTCTCACTCCACCCCTCCCTCCTTTGTGATTGAAAATGAGAGTCCCTTCACCTTTAAAAGCAAATAGTATGAGCGCCGTCTGCACCCGCAAGGCGGTGCCTCGTGTGGTAAACATCGAATGAAATTACCCCACCCCACATTAAACCCCCCTCTCACCCCCCCGACCCCCCCCCACCTCTCACCCCAAGGGGGGGGGGGGCGAAACAGCGAAGAAAGGAACCAACACCAACGGAGTACCCCGAGCACCACCCCCCCCCTACCCCCCTCACCCCCCCCCCCCCAATGTTGTTTGGAAACAGCGTATAAATGACCACACCCCACATTAGACCACCCCGCTCACCCCCCACCCCCCCTACCCCCCCACCCACCCCCCACCCCCCCCCCCAATGTTGGTTTTTTAAACATCTAATAAATTCACACCCCCACATACCCCCCTCTCATCCCCCCCCCTGCCCCCTCCCCCCCCCCCCCCCCCAATTTTTTTTTTTGTTTAACATATAATAAAATACCACACCCAACATTATACCCCTCTCTCACTCTCCCCTACCCCCCTACCCCCCCCCCCCCCCCCCCTCTCCGGCCCCTCCCCTCCAAAATTTTTTTTTTTTTTTTTTAAATTATCACACCCCACATTATACCCCCCTTGATCATGACTGGCAGATGACCCCTATTGATTTTCAGGTCACTAGGTCAAAGGTCAAGGTCACAGTGACTCGAAATAGAGCAATGGTTTCCGGATGATAACTTACATTAGGTCAAAGGTCAAGGTCACAGTGACAAAAAACGTATTCACACAATGGCTGCCACTACAACTGACAGCCCATATGGGGGGCATGCATGTTTTACAAACAACCCTTGTTTAAAGCTGTAGTAAGAAAAAAAAATAATTGTCCCCCTTCGTTGAAAAAATTACTGCCTAATTTGAAACTTAATGAAACCTCTGCTAAACAATAAAAAGTTCATTCATGTGCTTGTTGTTTTCATGTTGAAAATACGGCAAAGTTCACACCACAGTGTGTTGTCAAGACCATTGAGGTTTGATGAAGGTATATCTGTGTTTTAGTTCGTTGAAATTTGGGTCCGGTAGGGGGACCCATTCCCAATGGAAATCAAAGCGCTGAAGGCACTGAATTTGTTCGCTGTTGTATAATCTTAGACGCAACTCAGTTTTCAAAATTATGTTATAGGTTTTTATATCGCATGTTTGAAATGACCACAATCAATTCAAATTTATAAAGAGTGTGTCTTAAAGCACAGGTCGAGATGTTTTTGTTTTTTTCAAATCATCGATACATCTAATCAGTGTGCACAGGCTAATCTTATTTGACATGCATTAAGCCCCGTTTTCCCTAAAAGCAGCCAATATGTACAGATTTCAAGGATAAACACTAGACTGGCCAACGTTGTCTTACAAGCTGTTAAATACTTTTGAATACATACACGCTATGTAGTGTACCAGTGGGAACTATAAACAGGCAGATGCTGTGGTTAAAGCTGACGCTTTTAGCATTCGTAGTCTGCTTAATTTTACTGCAGTTATCCACACAGGCAGTCATGGGTTACGGTTCCTAGCGTAGTTAAGCGCATACTGATTTGTAAAATTGCCTCTGCATTATTTTTGAGCGTTGCTCACAAATAAAAAGTATATATTTTTCCCAAATGGGACCTTAAAATTCCCAATTAAAGGTTTCCAAAAACAGAATATTTTCTTTAAATGAGTCTAAACATATAAATTATCTCCATGTCCAGCCCTGTAAGTTGAACTTTAGAAAATATCATGTTGAATCACTTTTATTATGAATTTCAGTATTTGTAAGCATAATATCAACAACATTGATTTCCCAAATTTAGTCAAAAGAAAGTGATATTTCCTCATTCAAAGGGACTGGGCCCAATTCCCAAAATGGTTAGAAAAAAACTTTTTGATGAAGGGATATGATAATATGATCCATGCTCTGGAAAAACTGTAATCTTGGACGCCATTTTACCCACATGCATTTAAGGTAGCGCACCCCTAATGATTTCCCGCCATTTATTTTACGATCATTGCCGATCTTCAATGATTTTTATTTTTTTCAAACTTCGAATTTTGATATATGTTTTCGTAATTCCTTTAGAATACATTATTTTCACAATAAATATTGACTTTGATCCAAATATCATCTGAAAAATACGATTTCGCGATTTCTTCAAAGATCGAAGAGCCTTTTTACCTGTTTACTTATGGATATCTAATTTAAGCTTGCACAAATGTGAATTTGTCGTGGCCGAGTGGTTAAGGCGATGGACTAGAAACCTTTTGGGATCTTCCCGCGCATGTTCGAATCCTGCCGACATCGCATACTTTTTGCGACGCGTTTTATTTCTTTTCTAACGTAATTTGATTTAATATAGCATATAAGCTATGCTTATTGTTAAATATGTTGGAATTTTTATGCACATCCTTAAATTTTTAAAATTAAAACAACGTTATGGCTAATTTGGGTGATTTACTGCTGAAAATACGAATGATGCATGTTGCATTTTTATTTTTATTTCAAAAAGTAAACGGTAAATCTGTCTAGTTCTTGGCATTTTTGCTGTATATAGTGTTTATATAAAAACTAAGTTAAAAATATAACTTAAATGATACTATTTTGAATTTTATGACACTTTGTTTTTAACCGACTCAATTTTTACTTGGCTGAAATTACTTACATTACTTACATTTTATGGCGCTCTTCCATAGATACAAATTTGTAAAAAAATAAATGTCTGTAAAAGAATACTTATTTGGTATTGTTTAAACTTTAAACACCTTTACTGCATCTGTTCACACCAACAGCATGCCCATATTTGGAAATTTGAATGAATTATGGAACTTTTATATACCCCAGGGGTGAAAATAAACTGGACAAAAGCCGAGCGTGGGGGTGGTTTTGAAAAAATCAGTATATTTTTTTTTTAAGCATGGAAAGCCTACCTACAAATTTGCATGTAGTTCAGTGAAATGATGCTGATTAAGAAAATAATTAATTAGATTTTATATTTGGATATGTGCCCATTAGGGGTGCGCTACCTTAAGGCGAGTTACTCGGCTCATGTGGTTTGTAAAATGTTCATTTACTCGTATCTCTCACCGCTCGCTCCCGTTGCAGGTCGCCAGAGACGCGGATGTGCCCCGCCCCACTTTTGTCGCGGTAACGGCTCCATCGCCCGCAGGATCCTGCAGAGTCTGGAGAACCTCAAGCTGGTCGAGAAAGATACAAACGGGTGAGTCAAGCTGGTCGAGAAAGATACAAATGGGTGAGTCAAGCTGGTTTAGAAAGATACAAACGGGTGAGTCAAGCTGGTTGAGAAAGATACAAACAGGTGAGTCAAGCTAGTCGAGAAAGATACAAACGGGTGAGTCAAGCTGGTTGAGAAAGATACAAATGGGTGAGTTAAGCTGGTTGAGAAAGATACAAGCGGGTGAGTCAAGCTGGTCGAGAAAGATACAAACGGGTGAGTCAAGCTGGTCGAGAAAGATACAAACGGGTGAGGAGGCTTCTCATGTAGAATGAAATGTGGGGCTCTTCTCTTTTGTTTCGTTCGAATTTGCGTCCTGTATTGTGACCCATTCTCGATGAATGGAAAAACGTATGTACTTTTCAAAAATGGGATCCAAAAATTCCTATTGAAGTTGGAAACAATAAAATAAAAATAAAAACACAAATAAATATCCACATTAAGGTCATCTCCCATCAAGCTGATTAAATAAAAACCTAGGCAATTAATTCGCATCACTTTTAGTCTTTTGATTTAAACATTTGTTAATAAAAAAGACAGTTATACTTATTAACCAATTAAATGTAACTTCATAAGGACTACAAATGTGTCAAAATACATATGTAAGTGGTAAAGGGTTTAATCACACCCCAGTAACAGAGGCTGCAAGTTGACGTCCCAGGGACACATTTGTAGTCAATAAAAAGGTTACATTTAATTTAAGTCCTTTCTTACTAAATTCAAGTTTTACAGGCTTCATTTCCAACCATTAGTTACTGATTAGCAGCAAACAGTATAAAACATGAACAGACTTCGAGTTACTCACAGGCTGTTCTGGTTTAATGCTAGTTGCAAAAGCCATTTTCACTTTTTTTCTAATGGGGAAAGGGATTAATCACACCGCAGTAACCAGGGTGCAGAATCAATGGGTTTTTCAGGGGTTTACACAAGGCTGGACGGAATTTAAACACATTTAAGAACTTTATTTTTGCAAATATCTCATGATATTGAAATTCATTTGCAAAAATCTTAAGAGCCTAAAAGACAGTTTTTATTGCAGTTTGTGCCAATATCATAAGGTATAAGAAAAAAATACTAGAATACATCAGAAATCTGTGACCAAATTTATGTTGCATGAAGCATAACTGCATAAATGAATGCAGTACACATATAATTTTTGAACAAGAACACATGCTAGTTAAATAAAGTAATTTTGATGTATATCACATTGCCATAAGCAGCATAATAATGTGTCTTTTATGCATAAGTTGCAATAATGAAGAAAAATTGTTTTAGAAAGTTATTTGAAAAAAAAAGCACCTCATACCGGTTCCCACAAAGTCACATTCGTTTGTGTTTCAGAGGCCGCAAGTTGACGTCCCAGGGTCGCCGTGACTTGGACAGAATTGCCGCCCAGATCGCCAGCAAAAATAAGGCAGCACCGAAACAGACTTAGACATGTGATCGATGTAAATAAAGAGAAAAAAATTGACAATGACTTTGTTTTGTGTATTGTTAACAACCTCCACGCAGAGATTTTATTGGAACCAGCATAGCTGGATCAACTCCCTGCCTTCATAACCTACCACATGATGATAGCCTAGTCACGTTGTACAATAATTTACCGTTTTTATGCCCTCGGATATAATGATCGGGGGTATATTGTTTTTGGTCCGTCTGCCATTCTGTCCAAAACTTTGACATTGGCCATAACTTTTGCAATATTGAAGATAGCAACTTGATATTTGGCATGCATGTGTATCTCGTGGAGCTGCTCATTTTGAGTGGTGAAAGGTCAAGGTCATCATTCAAGGTAAACGGTCAAATATATGGGGGGGGGGACATAGTGTTTCACAAACAAATCCTGTTTATTATGAACCTTAACTTGTACACAACTTTCAAAATGTAAAAGAAAATGATACCACTTTTCATAATATTAATTTTAAAATAATACTTAAACCAATACAATCAAATACTAACAATTCTTATACACATTAGCGTTAATATTGGTCATATTTTGGTTTTGAACATAGAAATCGTAACTATACCCCCCACAAACGAAGTTAAGGGGGGTATATAGGAGTGAGCTTGTCGGTCGGTCGGTCCGTAATTAGTGTCTGCTCTCTAATTAAAGTTGTTTTTACCCGATCTTCACCAAACTTGGTCAGAAGTTGTATCTAGATGATGTCTAGGCCAATTTCGAACATGGGTCATGGTAGATCATTAACTAGGTCACAGGGTCAATTAGTGCGTTTTAAACATTAAGCTTGCTGTCCGCTCTCCAATTCAAGAAGTTTTCATCACCAAACTTGGTCGGAAGATGTATCTTGATGATGTCTAGGTCAAGTTTGAATACGAGTCATGCCGGGTCAAAAACTAGGTCATTGGGTCACTCAGTATGGTTTAAACATTGAGCATGGTGTCCGCTGTTTTTTGTGAAGACAATATGCTAAATATTCTGTGTCAATGCTGCGTGTGGGGGTATTCGTCACATCTGTGACAAATCTTTAGTTATACTGGATTATAGGGTAATGAATAGAGTTTTAACATGTATTTATCCGGCGATCAACACATACGGTACGGTTTACTTAAATACTCGTTGAAATAAAATTGGGACTTAAAACTTTGTCTGGGACGTCAAAAATGTAAGGCTTTTAAGTCAGGACTTCCATCTTAAAAACGCCATCGGAAGCACTGATGCATGCCTTGTCGAGTTCTCTGTTAAGGGAAAATTATTAGAGGAACAGAAAAAGGAAATGCTCTTGGAAAACAAAGCTTAATGCATGTGTGTAAACTGTCGTCCCAGGTTAGCCCGTGCAGTCTTCTTAGGCAAATAAGACGCTTCCTGCTGTATGGACTTTTTATGCCCCCCTTCGAAGAAGAGGGGGTATCAGAGCTCCAGATACAAGTTTGGTCGAATTCTTATTTACTCCCTATTTAAAAAATTAATTATTATTTTACCCCCTATTTATAAGATTAATTCCTAACAATATATTACCAATTAATTTTTTATTTATTGTTTTTGACACATCAACAATTCAACATTTTGGTTTATAGTCTTGGAAAAGCCTGGCTTTCCTTCTCCGTGTCTTGCTTTCCCATAATCGGACAAATTGACGAAACCATGCTGTGGGTGTTTGAATCTAATTGAAAGAATGCATGCACCTTGGATTTTGACACTGAAATGGCTATTTTTTGCCTTCCAAGCTTCGATACACCGCTTCGGTCGGCCATTTTGTTTTTTATGTAAAACGGTCACTGACACTTCGGCTTAGGTCGCCGTTAAAGTCATATCAAAAAATATATTTAACATTTAATTGTAATGAATTTTGAATAGGTATACAATATTTTACTTGTATATAAAAATTAAGATAAGTGTAATTAAAAAGGTCCAATAAACAGTAATGACTCGCCAGCAATACTAGGAGAACAGAATCGAGAAAGTATGGCCTTTCGACCGTTCTTGTGTGTGCTCTTCCTCACAGCCAACGCTTGAGTGGTGTTGAATTAAAGTTGTAGTTTTAATTGAACGCCTAGTCGAGTTAGAACCGGGATGAAATGTTTACCGTATATAATTTGCCACTGGAAGTTTTACGCACGTTCGAAAATTTCGAATTCATGTTTTATTTTTACAATGCGTAACTTTACGCAAAGATTTTTAATCTAAATCGTTATAAAAGAAATTAAATTCTTTTTTACGCCTTTACGCATGTTATCTGGAGCACTGGGGGGGGGGGGTATATTGTTTTGCTCATGTCGGTCGGT
This sequence comes from Dreissena polymorpha, assembly GCF_020536995.1. NCBI lineage: Eukaryota > Metazoa > Mollusca > Bivalvia > Myida > Dreissenidae > Dreissena > Dreissena polymorpha. Next base: position 28,910,931 of record NC_068369.1, read on the forward strand.
CCGACCGTCCGTCCGTCCACCAGATGGTTTCCGGATGATAACTCAAGAACGCTTAGGCCTAGGATAATGAAACTTCATAGGTACATTGATCATGATTTTCAGGTCACTAGGTCAAAGGTCACGGTGACTCGTCACAGTAAAATTGTTTCCGGATGATTTCTCAAGAATACTCATAGGCCTATGATCATCAAACTTCATAGGTACATTGATCATGACTGGCAGATGACCCCTATTGATGTTCAGGTCACTAGGTCAAAGGTCAAGGTCAAAGTGACAAGAAATGTATTCACACAATGGCTGCCACTACAACTGACAGCCCATATGGGGGGCATGCATGTTTTACAAACAGCCCTTGTCTGTTTAGAGACAGTTTCTAATGAAAAATCCTGTTTAAGTGGAAAGTGTCAACCCAGATTAGCATGTGAGGTCTGTACAGGCTTATTTTGGACGGCATTACCCACATGAATTTTCCTCAGACTCAATTTTGCCTTTGTTCTGAGGTTATCCTACAATGTAAGAAGTCTCGGCGGAGTCACAAGATAACCGTGATGTGGAAATGATGTCCGTCTAGCTATCGTGAGGTTACGGGTTCGATCTCCACTGTGGAAGTGTTCTTTAGGTCTCCACCAAAGACACCCAAGTACTGGTTTATACCCAGGCCCAAGACACATTGAATAGTAAATATGCGTAGATGCACCAGTGGAGCCCTATAATTAATGGGAAGCAGAGAAGTAACACTGACTTCACAGACTGAAGTTCCTACGGTGATATCATCTAGATCTCTCGCTGGGATAACGTATGCAGTCATGAAATCTAGCGACTGGGAGGTCACGGGTTTGATCCCCATTGAGGGAGTGTTCTTTCGATCTCCCATATAGACACCAAGTACTGGTTCTAGTCACAGTAAACGGACATAACCCTTGTCAAATAAAAACGCACTTTTTACCAAAACACACATTTAGCGCACTTAAAAGTGCGTTAATTGTGCGTTTTTTGTTAATATGTGCGTTTTCAGTGTTCAAAAGTGCATTTAAGTGCGCTTTTTGTGCGTTTTTGCTTATCAAGTGCGTTATTTTAGTGAAAAAGTGTTTTTTGTGTGTTTTCTTCATCTGTAAGTGTGCTTTTGAGTGTAGATGTGAGCAAAAGGTGTTTTTTATCTTAGAAGTGCGTCATTTATTTAGGAAGTGCGTTTTTTGTGTGTTTTCTTCATCTGTAAGTGCGCTTTGGAGTGTAGATGTGGGCAAAATGTGTGTTTTTTATCTAAGAAGTGCGTCTTTTATTTAGGAAGTGCGTCTTTTATCTAAGAAGTGTGTTTTAAGGTTTACAGATGTGGGTTTTTTCTCACAAAAGTGCGTTTTTCTATTTTGATGTGCGTCTTTTTTAAGCATAAGTTAGTCTTTTATTTCATAAGTGCGTTTTTATCATATGATCTGTTTTAAAAGGATGTATCTTAAAAGACACATGTTTAACACACTTCTTAAAAAGTGCGTCTTTAACAACCGTTTAGCAAATGTTGTACAGAAATTGAACAAAAAACAAAATTGTTGCAGGCTCTAACAATTTATTTACATCAAATGAATAAACATAGACATATATCTCAGTAACCTGTAATAATATAAGGGGCAGTTTGAATAATTACTGGTTGTCCATATTAACCTGTTTAATGTTTACATACTTTATCATACAATTTCAATGCATACCCTATTGCTTACGTTTTAATCTCAAACATTTTTAAAAATTTCCACCTAAATCAGACTGTGTGTAACTAATTAAAAATATTGAAAGTGTCAAAAGTATTATGTGGGCTTGATAGTATCAATTATATTTCCTCAACATAAATAAGTATTTAAACTTTCTTATACTGATATATTTACCCTAATACAATTAATGTCTACCACATTGACCATAAACATACATTTTAAAAGGCAATTAAAATAATATTTATACTATTAATATTATTTGCTAAAACCATTCAGCATGTTATATTTAAATATTTACAATTAAATATAATGTGTTAAGGGTGCTGTGTATTATTCAATAAATATTTTGGTGTTGAAATGACTGCCTTATCAGTATTTTCAAATTATGCAATTTTTGGCTTAGACACAGCATGGAATCAGATAAGAGAATAGCCAGTCCCTATCAGTCCTCCATCTAAGCCTAACTAAGGGGTGTTGATATACTTTTGATTTGTTCAGGCACCATCTATTTGAGAACCACAGATAGGAAGTTATTTTTTGAAAACAAGCAGCATCAGCAACTGACTTTAAGCTAGAATTAAGACTTATTATTCTAGTGTAAAATGTCTTGAAATACTTTCAGCATGAAGTATTGTGTGATGAAAAAAATGTGTATTTACTACAATGTGTAAATCAACAATAAAGGAGATTAAAAGTTGGTGGTTAAAGACATATAAAGTGATATGGTCTTGTTCAACAACTGCCTGTATTTTTGGAATACTGAAGAATAGTCTGTTGTAACAGGTTCGTATTTTCAATTCTGCATCCCTTTTTTATTTAGTTTATTGAATTAATTATGATCATTATCATATTTATGTATTGTTACTGGGAAATGTAAATGGATGAGTAAATGTAATGCAATTTTAAAGAAAAACAACACCATTTGAATTATTATGGCTGTATTTTATGGTTATTGTCATCTTAAAGTTATTTATACCTATTTTTGGTCATTAATGAACAGATTTTCCCCCATATTAAATGAGAACTTTTAAATTTAAAGGTTAAACCCCATGGAAAGAATGTGCATCATCGCATAGCCTGCCAAAAAAAGGGAGCAAAAGAGAGACTACCTGATGTATGGACTTGAATACCAGGTTTTATCCTGCACAAACTGGCCGACATGAGGAGAACAGGAGTGGGAAAACCGCGCCCTCTCCTTGCCCAAGAAAAGCTGGATTTGTTTAGAGGTAAAACTATACAGGGTACTGGTTATTGCATTTTAAAGGTGTCACACTTCCGACCAGTCCACACAGCAAAATGAGACCACGTATCTTGGTACATTTTCGAACAGTATTTTCTATCAAACGTATTTATTTATGAAAAGCGTCAAGTCACATGTGATCAGGGGATTAAAATTGCAAAATAAACAACCAAAAACAACAATCAAACAAACTAGTTTTGATTTAAATTTATAATTTTTATAGCAACAAGATTACCATACCAGCAATATTCAACACTTACAGTATAAAATATCTTTCAGGACCTGATCAAATGAGATCATGCACGAGACGCATCGCGCAAAGGCCATGACAGTTTAATAGTTGCAAAGAAGTTTGACCAGCTGGTGGCAGACTTGGAGAGAAAGATGAGAGCTGCACTCCGCCGCCTCAAAGAAATGCTGAAAGGCCTTTATTGATATGCATCTTTCTTATGTATATAGCTGTTCGTGTGTATATACTGTACATGTTATTATAGTATGCTATTATTTTTTGTTTATTTATAATCAAATTATGTTTATATTTATTTCATCAAATTGCTATTTAATTACTCATGTATGTTAAAAAATGTTGGTGTACATTAAAGAATAAAATTGAATTATCTTGTAATTATTAAAATACACAAATATATATGTTTATATAATTATTGGTTTTTATTGCATATCTGAATTAAAAAAAACTTTTAACAGCATATAATTGAATCAACTGTTAAGGCAAAAGATGCACCTTTAACGCACATGTGTGCTTTTTGTGAGTGCCTTTTTTGATGCCATTCATGTTCGTAAATTGTGCGTTTTGTGTGGGTTATAACTGCGCTTAACGTGCGTTAAATGTGCGCTTTTTGTGAGTTAAATGTGCGCTTTTTTATTTAAAAAGCGCACATTTAACGCACATAAAAGCGCACATTTAACACACATGTGCGCTTTTATGTGGGTTATAACTGCGCTTTTCGTGAGTTAAATGTGCGCTTTTTAAATAAAAAAGCGCACATTTAACTCACAAAAAGCGCACATTTAACGCACTTAAAAGCGCACATTTTACACACATAAATGGCAGTAAAAAACGCACTTATAAAAAGCGCACGTTTAACGCACATTTAATGCACATAAAAGCGCACTTTAACACACGTGCGCTTTTATGTGGGTTATAACTGCGCTTTTTGTGAGTTAAATGTGCGCTTTTTAAATAAAAAAAGCGCACATTTAACTCACAAAAAGCGCACATTTAACCCACTTAAAAGCGCACATTTTACACACATAAATGGTAGTCAAAAACGCACTTATATAAAAAGCGCACATTTAACGCACATAAAAGCGCACATTGAACACACTTATAAAAAGCACCATTTAACGCACATAAAGCGCACATTTATCCACAAAAAGCGCACATTTTCTTGTTTGTTTGTTTTTGTTAAAAACTCACTCGGTAAGAAAAAGCGCACAAAAAATGCAGTGCCAATACCGCCACGTTTAACACACGCAAAACGTACGTAAAACGTACATTTCACACATTTTTTTGAGAAGGGAAGAGCGTTATATAAGCCTTAGGCTAAACTATGCAATCAAGCTAAATTTTAGCCGCTAAAATAAATAAGTTAAAAAAAATGTATATAGGATTATCAGTTGTACTGATTGGATGAAAATCAGCAAAATTAACTATAATATTAATTGTCTATGTCGTATAGAACTAATACAGTAAAAAGTAAGAAACAAAATAAAACCACTACAGAATTTTTGAATTGGACAAAAAGATATCGTCTACAAATACAGAATTGCCAAATAATCAACAACATATACTTTTTTTTTTTATAAAGTCCACTCGGCATGTGCATGCCGCATTTAAAAGTAAAATCCGTAAACACTTTGGATAATGTTGTTGAACTTTTTAGCTCGCCTGAGCACAACGTGCTCATGGTGAGCTTTTGTGATCGCCTTTTGTCCGTCGTCAGTCGTGCGTCGTCAACATTTTGCCTTGTGAACACATTTATTGTCTGATCTTCATGAAATTTGGTCAGAACATTTGTCCCATTGATACCTCGACTGAGTTCGAAACTGGGTCATGCTGGGTAAAAAACTAGGTCACTAGGTAAAAAAAACAACAAACCTTGTGAACACTGTAGAAGTCACATTTGATGCCCAATCTTAATGTTACTTTGTCAAAATGTTTGTCTAAATGATATGTTGGTTGAGTTCAAAAATGGTTCTGATCCGTTGAAAAACATGGCCGCCAGGGGGCGGGGCTGTATTCCTTATATGGCTATAGAGAAACATTGTGAACACTCTAGAAGTCACATTTTTTGCCCAATCATCATGAAACTTGGTCAAAACATTGATTTCATTGATATCTCGGACAAGTTCGAAAATGGTCCAGATCGGTGAAAAAACATGGCCGCCAGGGGGCAGGGCAGTTTTCCTTATATGGCTATTTTTAAACCTTGGTAACACTCTAGAGGCCACATTTATTTTCCGATCTTCATGAAACTTGATCCGAAGATTTGTTCCAATAATTATTGGTTGCGTTTCAAAATGGTAACTTTTGCTTGAAAAACATGGCTGCCAAGAGGAGGGGCATTTTTCCTTATATGGCTATATATGGCTATATTAAAATCTTGTTAATACTCTAGAGGCCACATTTATTGTCCACTCATCATGAAACTAAGTCAGAAGATTCATCCTAATAAAATCTTGGACGAGTTTGGAAATGATGCCGGTTGGTTGAAAAACATGGCCGCCAGGGGGGCCGGGCATTTTCCTAATATGGCTATTGTAAAACCTTGTTAACACTCTAGAGGCCACATTTATTTTCCGATCATCATGAAACTTGGTCAGAAAGTTTGTCCCAATGATATCTTGAATGAGTTTAAAAATGGCAACCTTTAATTGAAAAACATGGCTGCCAAGGGGCGGGGCATTTTTCCTTACATGGCTGTATATGGCTATTGTAAAATCTTGGTAACACTCTAGAGGCCAAATTTATTGTCCAATCTTCATGAAACTTGATCAGAAGATTCATCCCAATAATATCTTGGACTAGATCGAAAATGATGTTGGTTGGTTGAAAAACATGGCCGCCAGGGGGCGGGGCATTTTTACTTATATGGCTATAGTAAAACATTGTTTACACTGTAGAGGCCACATTTATATTCCGATCTTCATGAAACTTGGTCAGAAGATTTTTGCCAATGATATCTTGTATGAGTTAAAAAATGGTTAACTTTGCATGATAAAACATGGCTGCAAAGGGGCAGGGCATTTTCCTTATATGGCTATATATATATACGGCTATAGTAAAACCTTGTTAACATTCTAGAGGCCACACAGGGGACAAAAATTCCACTCGTCCGCTCGTATTGACGAGTGAAATCTTGAAAGGACGAGTGAATTTCCCTAAAGCTCTCGTCCTACAGGACGAGTGAAAAAAAAACTGATGTTAAAATATGTATTTTCTGACCAGTAAGACACTTTTTCATTAAATAAAATCATTTCTTAAAGCATATCTATTCCGAAAGTAGAATGCGAATGAACCGGAAATCGTAATTGTAAATTTCATACAGCAGGTGCGCGTTGTTATGCGAGACTGTATCCCGAGTAAATATTTGCTTTGTGGTGTAAACTTTGCGCGTCCATGTTGACAGGGAACCATCTGACTTCTTTCACTGTAAGTATTGATTTTTTTATGTCCCCCACTATAGTAGTGGGGGACATATTGTTTTTGCCCTGTCTGTCTGTCTGTCTGTTGGTCTGTTGGTCTGTCTGTTGGTCTGTTGGTCTGTTTGCGCCAACTTTAACATTTTGCAATAACTTTTGCTATATTGAAGATAGCAACTTCATATTTGGCATGCATGTGTATCTCATGAAGCTGCACATTTTGAGTGGTGAAAGGTCAATGTCAAGGTCATTCTTCAAGGTCAGAGGTCAAATATATATGGCCAAAATCGCTCATTTTATGAATACTTTTGCAATATTGAAGATAGCAACTTGATATTTGGCATGCATGTGTATCTCATGGCGCTGCACATTTTGAGTGGTGAAAGGTCAAGGTCAAGGTCATCCTTCAAGGTCAGAGGTCAAATATATGTGGCCCATATTGCTTATTTTATAAATACTTTTGCAATATTGAAGATAGCAACTTGATAAATGGCATGCATGTGCATCTCGTGGAGCTGCACATTTTGAGTGGTGAAAGGTCAAGGTCATCCTTCAAGGTCAGAGGTCAAATATATGTGGCCCAAATCGCTTATTTTATGAATACTTTTGCAATATTGAAGATAGCAACTTGATATTTGGCATGCATGTGTATCTCGTGGAGCTGCACATTTTGAGTGGTGAAAGGTCAAGGTCATCCTTCACAAGGTCAAGGTCATCCTTCAAAGTCAAACGTCATATAGGGGGACATTGTGTTTCACAAACGCATCTTGTTTTAAAGAATTATTTTACTGCGAAGAACGGTTTTAAACCAGTCTGAATTTCATCTGAAAAATGTCTGACATACGAGCGTTCTTTAAAGGGAGGCGGAAAACGACAACTGGCTAGGCATGGTATGGTATTGCGCAAGGGGGGTTAGAGGGTTAGGGTTAGGGTTTGGGTTAGTGTTAGAGGTCGGGTTAGGGTTTGGGTTAGCCTAAACCCAACCCTAACCCTAACCCGACCCCTAACCCTTACCCTAACCCTTTTTTGGGGTTATCACCCCTGACCATGCTTCGCCCGTTGTAGTTTTCCGCCTCCCTTCTTTAAAGGGGGCATGAGCGATGTTCAAGAAATGGAAAAAAAGGAAAAAACAAATTTGTCTTCATTTATTTATTTTGTGTTCCTCATAAATAAAGTAAGTTAACATTTCTTCTGTGATCAGCTGGCATGAATAACTAAGTAAGCAGCATTTTAGCAGTGATATAGGAAACATTGTTAGTCATGTCAGTCCTTTGCAATCTTTCTTACACACATATTTGAAGGACAAGTGCATGTGTTTGCAGGACAAGTGAAAATTTTAATGCACTTGTCCTGCAGGACGAGTGCAAGTTATAAATATTTTTGTCCCCTGCCACATTTATAGTCCAATCGTCATGAAACTTGGTCAGAAAATTCATTCCAATAATATTATGAACGAGTTCGAAAATGACGCAGGTTGGTTGAAAAACATGGCCGCGAGGGGGCTGGGCATTTTTCCTTATATGGCTATAGTAAAACTTTGTTAACACTCTAGAGGCCACATTTTTTTTCCGATCTTCATGAAACTTGGTCAGATTATTTTCCCAATGATATCTTGAATGAGTTTGAAAATGGTAGACTTCATAGCTATAGTAAAATCTTGTTAACATTATAGAGGCCACATTTATAGTCTGATCTTCATGAAACTTGGTCAGAAAATTCATCCCAATAATATCTTGGATGAGTTTAAAAATGATGACGGTTGGTGAAAAAACATGACCACCACGTTTGCGGGGCATTTTTCCTTATATGGCTTTAGTAAAACCTTGTTAACACTCTGCAGGTCACATTTATTTTCCGATCATCATGAAACTTGGTCAGAAGATTTGTCCCAATGATATCTTGGATGAGTTCGAAAATGGTTTTGGTTGCTGTAAAAACATGGCCACCAGAGGCTAGGCATTTTTCCTTATATGGCTATATATGGCTATAGTAAAACCTTGTTAACATTCAAAAGGCCACATTTATTGTCCAATCTTCATGTAATTTGGTCAGAAGATTTGTCTCAAAGGTATCTTGGATGAATTCAAATAATTATGTTTGCTTGAAAAACATTGTTCGAAGGGGCGGGGCAGTTTTCCTTATATGGCTTTAGTAAAATTGTGTTAACACTCAAGAGGCCACATTTACTTTCCTATCTTCATGAAACTGGGTCAGAAGATTCATCCCGATAATATCTTGGATTGAGTTAAAATATGATGCCGGTTGGTTGAAAAACATGGCCGCAAGGGGGCGGGGCATTTTTCCTTGTATGGCTTTAGTACAACCTTGTTAAGACTCTTGAGGCCACATTTCTTTTCCGATCTTCATAAAACTTGGTCAGAAGATTTGTCCGAATCATAACTTGTTATCTCAGGTGAGCGACTTTGGGCCTTTCAGGCCCCCTTGTCTTTTTATTATGATGATGATGATGATGATGATACTGTTGATGGCTTTAGAAACATCAGGCACAACCCAACTTTCTAAATGCCGTATAGTCCGCCCACCTGGGCCGTATCGTCTAGGCGGTACGGTCCGTATACCGTATGTTAGTAGTTGGTATCGGAATCTGTTTTCTTTCCCTATTGGAAAGTGAACTATTGGAACTTGTATAGACAGCCTTTTGCAGGATATACAAGCAGCTGCTTGCTAAGTAATGAATAACAAAATATAAGGTATTAAATATTCATTATGTGTTGGAAATGTTTTTAATGATGAAAACTTAATCATAACAATGCGCATAGGAATGAAATATGTATGTTTAATATAGTACTGTTATTCTTCTGAAGTCCACCTTCTCTAAGTTAAGTTTAGTTCCTTTTGTCTGAGTTGAGCGCATCAGGGACCACGGTCCTCATATTTCTAATCTTCATGTAACTAAATCTCTTCATTTAACAACGTTAAATGTTTTATTTCTGGTTGATTTTACAATACACATTCAAACACTATCTTTAAACTCAATATTGGCCTTTAAACAAATTTAAGTATTCCACAGATGAACGCTTTTTGTTAATGCTCATGAAATCAAGTTGCCCTGTTACTTTATACAGTGAAAACATTCCTTGTAATGAGATACTTCCTCTTTGTATGCACACATAAACCAGTTGTTATAACACTGCTGTGGGCCGATATGGTTTAAAATTACCCTACATGTCACATGACTTGTGACATTAATACTTTGTTTGCTGGAGATATAAACTTGCCAACAAACTTCAAGTTGATATTTGTTTTACTCTGTTTAGCTGAATATTACGTTTTGATAGACATTGGACAAAATCTAGATTGGTGTGTTTTGTTTAGTTTAGTAATCAATGAGCCTTAGGATACCTTATTATTTGAGTGAAATCAAGGATCTTGAGATAAAAAGCTCAAGTGGTCTACAAAATGGCGACCTTTTCGCAAACAACAATTGAAAAAGGATCTGACATTGTCGAGGACTTCTTGTGTTCGATCTGCGAAGAGGAGGAACTGTACGAATCGGCTGATTATTCTTGCGAATCTTGCGTTAAGTTTTACTGCCGAAAATGTATTTACTTGCACAGCCAGTTGTTTAAGAAACATTCTCCTCATGGAAGGAGTGATATGACAAAATGGCCAGTTGCCAAGAAGGTGGAAGATTTCCTTGTTAAATGTGATGTTCATAAGGAAGAAAACTTGGCAATGTTTTGCGAAGATCATAGTCAGCTGTGCTGCAATAATTGTGCTTTCCTTAATCACAGGTATTTTTATTATATTTGGTGTAACAAAAATTAAGACAAAAGGCGTATTGTTTTAAACTACTTTGAAATGAACTTGAATACTTATAAAAAATCAAGTTTATAATATGAATAAAAATAATGTTACTTTAATAAACCCCCATTTGATGTGCAATTAATACAGGTATCAAATTCCTTTTAAGCGGTTTTTTTGTTTGTCAGATCAGGGATTTTAATAGATTTCGAAAATGACATTTTCAGGGATGAAATACAATTTTCAGGAGTCAAAATATTTAGATTTGTTTTGTTTCATTTGTGAAATGCCCTGCAAATGTTGTACTGCATAACATTAACTGAAATACAAGACAAACAACACACTTGTATGATAAACAAAATATTATGGAGTTAGCTTCTTGGTAACATTTTTTTAACAGATTTTGTAAGAGTCAAACGTATGAAGATGTGCGCATCAAAAAGCAAGATTCTGCTTCAATTGAAACCCCTGCTTATGGACTCAAAACTTGGTTTTAGATAACGAACATGTTAATATACGATTCAGTTAAGTTTGAGGTAAACCATAACAGTAAGATGGTCCTGCTTTAACTGGTGAAATTTTAAACTTAAAGCCTTAACGCGTATCGAATACTTTTCAAGCAAAGAGATAATAAAAGCCATGATGTTTTGATAAGTTAATATATGGTTAAGAAATATATCAATTAAAATAAATAATTATCAAATACATAATTATAGATAAATGATGTTTTGTTTGATTAAAACTGAATCTGTTTTCTTACAGGCAATGCAAAACGGTGATGCTTTTATCAGACTTGGTAAAAAGTACCTCCACAGACCTAAACAAAGTATCAGTTACTATCCAAACTACTCTGGCAAAACTAAAAAAGCTTCAAGACAACCAGGAGGCTAGCATCATATCTGTGCAAAGTTCATATGATGAGCAGTTACACAAGATACAGGAAACTCGACAAAAAATCATTGCAGCCTTAGACATGCTTGAAAAGAAGACACTGCAAGAAATGAAAGTTACTCTTACCAAACTGCAAGCCTCTCTAAAAAGTGATGTCGACAAATGTTCCACTCTTCGAGATGAATTAAAACAGCTTGGATATGCTATTCATGACATAAGTGATAAAAGCAAGCAAGAACTATCTTTCATAGCCAGCATTAAATGTCAGGACAAAATACAACAGTTTGAAATGGAGAAATTTGTTCAAGTAAAATCTTTAATAACTTTCCAACCTTATAGTGAAATTATGCATTACCTTTCTCAGTTGTCAGGTCTTGGGAGTATTGAACACAGTACCCAGACATTAACAGTGCGTGGAAATCCAGACCAAATCATAAGGTTTGATGGAAAGTATGAGTATGATGTAGGCGTACAGGGTGATTCAACTTGTTGCAGAATCGAAGACATATGTGTTCTCCCAGGAGGACAAGTCCTTGTTGTAGACAGCCAAAATAAGAAAGTCATGCTGTTGAACAAGCAGTACCAGCTGGTGAGTCACTTTAGTGTATCTGATACGCCACAGTGCATGTGTCAGATCACACCCGATGAGGTTGGTGTTACTGTCGGTTCCGAGGTCCAGTTTATCAAAGTCTACAACAACCAGCTGGTGAAAGACAGAAAGCTTAAGTTTCATCAATACTGTTACGGTATTGCCTTCCACCAGGGAGACCTTTATTTAACTTTTTGTTCCGCCCTGTACAAGTACTCCCTGGATGGTAAACTAGGCATCAAACTTTACGAGGATAACTCAAATAAATGGACAGGTAAGAATCATGGTGATTTTATCTCTTTTAACAAGAAAATATAATTATAACATCAAGAAACTCCAAATTCTGCTGTATTACTTATACAAATAGCTATACATATATATTGACTGTCACTCCATGACATGTCTATGATACGAAAGTTCATAGCTGTGAAAAGAACAGTTTTTGACCTGTTCTTTATATTTCGATGTTATCAAATAAACATACAAGTGTTATATGTTATTATCCCCACGCTTTTCGTAGAAAAAGTGGGGATATTGTGGTTATCTCCGTCTTCCGTCCGACCGTCCGTCCTGGCCACCTGCTCCTCCTAAACTAATAGCATTAGAACCTTGAAACTTACACACATGGTAGCTATGAGCATATGTGCGACGGTGACAGCGACGGAATTTTAATCTGACCCCTGGGTCAAAAGTTATGGGGGTTGGGGTGGGGCCGGGTCCGAGATTTTCCTGCGACCGCGATTCGAAAAAGGCTCATAACTACTGTGTTCCTTCATATATTGCTTTCATATTTGATATGCATGTGCATCAAGATAACACCTATCCATGCGCACACAATTTTTAACCCCTGTGACCTTGACCTTGTCAGTTTTCAGATTTTAAACTCAGCAACCGCGATTCGAAAAAGGCTCATAACTACTGTGTCCCTTCAGATATTGCTTTCATGTTTGGTATGCATGTGTATCTAGACAACACCTATACATGCGCACACAATTGTTTACCCCTATGACCTTGACCTTGAACTTGGGGTCAGTTTTCAGGTTTCGAAATCTTCGACCGCGATTCGAAAAAGGCTCATAACTACTGTGTCCCTTCAGATATTGCTTTCATATTTGGTATGCATGTGTATCTGGACAACACCTTTCCATGCGCATAACATATTTAACCCCTGTGACCTTGATCTTGAACTTGAGGTCAGCGTTCAGGTTTCGAAATCTGTGACCGTGATTCGAAAAAGGCTCATACCTGCTGAGTCCCTTCAAATATTGCTTTCATATTTGGTACGCATGTGTATCTGGACAACACATTTCCATGCGCATGAAATTTTTCACCACTGTGACCTTGACCTTGAACTTAGGGTCCGCGTTTAGATTTTGAAATCTATTATGTGGTTATCTCCGCCGTGTGTCCGTCCGTCCGTTCGTCCTGGCCACTATCTCCTCCTTCACTATTAGCACTAGAACCTTAAACTTACACACATGGTAGGTATGAGCATACCGTATGTGCCACAGTGCACTATTTGGAATTTTGATCTGACCCTTTGGTCAAAAGTTATGGGGGTTGGTGTGGGGCAGGGTCAGAGATTTTCACTTATTTTTTTAGGTTATTTTACATTTACTTCTTCATTTCTACACCCATTTATTTCAAATTGATACTAAACATCTCTTAAGACAATACGGTCAATCTCAACTATGCATGGCCCCATTACCAACTCTGGGGCGCCCCTGGGTCAAACATGCGGCGTGGGGATACGCGTCGGCCTCTGCCGCGCCATTTCTTGTTAGTCTTGTTTATATATATTATATACAATAGATTGTATTTCATCGTTGCAAAGAACAAACAAACAAGAATAAAAAACAACAATTCAATTATGTGATTATAATTTTAACAGGTTGCTTTTGTAACTGGTGAAACAGTACTAGACAGGAAAGTTTCATTATTGGTTGTTTTTCTACAATATTGTCCTTAAAGCCACTCACCTTGAAATGCAATACATGGCATAGTAAATTTAAATATAAATAAGAAACATATTTTATCTATGCCAATTAGAATATATCTGGTGGTTACAAGGTAGAAATCCGTGTCTTTTGCGCTTCAAAACTTTAAAAAAAATCGCGTTTGTCGAAATGGACGTATACGTCTAGAAATCCTACTTTCGGTTTTAAATGCGGTACTGTTTGAAAAATAATAAATTACTTGCTAACTAGGATATAACTTTAATTTTATCTGTCTAAATTAGAATATATCTGGTGGTTACAAGGTAGAAATCCGTCTTTTTTGCGCTTAAACTTAAAAATAATCGCGTTTGTCGAAATGTACGTATACGTATTGAAATCCTACTTTCGGTTTTAAAATTTAAAAATAAATAAATAAATTACTTGCTAACTAGGCTATAATGACAAGTTTGCACATTTTCAAATTGCATCCATATGTATTGATTAACATGTACTTCAATTCAAGGTGTGTGGCTTTAAGTAAAAGTTACAAACACAACTCAATTCATAATTTTTTACACATACACATATACAGTATGTTTTTGTGTTTTCACTTATAAGTATGCCAAAATATTGTACTATTAATCATGTTTTCTGTTTTGCAGTAGCACGCTGTGGATTGAGCCCGACAGGTGACAAGTTGTATATCACGAACTCCATCCAGCACAAGCTCATCACCCTGGCCAGGGATGGATCAGTCCTTGCCAACTTCAAGGACCCTGATCTGGATTGGCCAATTGGTGTACATGTGACACCTCAAGGCCAGGTGCTGGTGTGTGGACAGTATTCCGATACTATCCTACAGATTGACAGTAAGGGTAGCAGGAAGCTGGCCACTTTGGCTACAGCGATGGATGGTCTTGACGACCCATGCTCAGTCTGCTACAACAGCAACACTGACTCCATTATTGTGGTACATCAAAACAACAAGATCCTGGTGTACAAAGTGAAATAGCTATCATTCTTGTATCTGATAAGTGTAATCATAAGTTATAAACATTACAATAAATATAGCTGTTAGTCAATAAGTGCTTCGTTACAAATATATTATATGTGTATTGTGAAGTAAGAAGTGATATAAATGACAATAGCTGTTTGGGTAATAGTTTTATGTTACAACTAATCAATTATTTTTAAATGTGGATACTATTTTTGTAAAAACAATCTTTGACTCTTGATGTTTTAGAATGTGATTTATTAAGATATGTATCAAGGAGATGATTGATTGATTGATTAATTTGCTTTTCCAGGTGGCTTCGATAGAATTTCGTCAATGGAAGACATATCGATGGATAATAATAGCCGATATGTTGTCATTAATATATATTTTTCACATGAAAACTTCTTTTAAATACATTGTTGTTTTTTAAGAGTTTTTATAATTGTTTTCCATCATTTGGCGTTTGCTTTGCTTCATATAATTTCGTACCTAGCGTATAGATGATACATAGAGAATAAGAGGTAACGGCCTGTTCGTTTTGTAATATATCGGGCGAAGCTTAGAATAAAATAACGGCAAGGCTAAGACAGTATTTGTTTGTCCTGTTTATCATACATTGACGTCCCCATTTTAAAATGACGTTTGCTACGACGCTGCATTTTAAGGGGGATGATTTCTGACGTTTGACTTGTTAATAATGACTTCACGAGCACTTGCGCTGAATACTTGTAAAATATGTGTTTTGCTGTTTTTGTAAATGTATGTGTCTGAATATATAACATCATGGTACCAAATTGTTTGTTTTGATGAATCGGATTTTATTGTACTAACTATGATGGACATACTTAAGAAAACAAGTAATATGACCTTCCTCCAAATATTGGCTGATATAACATCTTCGTGATATAAACCAATATATCAGGCAGCGTAATATCAGGCAGATATCAAGCTAGTGGTTTTAAAGTCAAAAAGAATCAATAACGTCATAGAGAGGGGTAGGGTATTCAATTAAATGTGAACTCATATTGCCAAGGATTACTCTTCGAGCAGTTTCATCAGACTTGTACCACTTATTTGGAAATTATAAGCCCGGACGCGAAGTGGGACAGGGGATTACAGTATTTTGCTTAATCTTTATGAGACACGTTTGTTTCCGCGATGTTTCTTATACACATTGTCTTGGATTTTCAAGAAACTTGCATGAAATGTTTAGGTAATAGAATCATGTTCACGAGGATTAGTGAGTAAAGCCAGATTAAGGTCAAAGTCATACTTCAAGGTTAATAGCCAATGAAACTTGGATTAAAGGTTAGGTCATTGAAACGATATGCGTCAGGGGAAAGGTTCGTGTCCACGCGTTATCTCCTATAACCTTTGAAGGTTGTTTATGAAAAGTGTATGTCAATGAGCCAATATATAATAAGAAATCAGTCAATCAGTTTATTTAAAGGTTCAGATCACCCACCACCTGAAGGTCTGCAGAGAGGAAGAGGGGAATATATCTGTCTCTTTGACTTCCTTATTTCAAAAGAAACGTGAACTTTGCTAAACCTGATAACGTAGCATTAGACCCAACTTGAAACAAACATGAAACATGATATGCCATGTTGGAGAGTTTTACTTTCACTCGTGTGTTAATAAGAGTTTGTATTCAGCTTCTTCATTGAAATGAAGTATTTATTTGTGTTCTAATAATTGAAGGTCCTTCTTAAAAAAAAATCATTGAATAGAAACATGTATAATCTTCGTAATGATTAAAAAATGGTGAAACAGTTGGTATTAGTTAATTTTATTTTTTATTCCGAGATTACCAACTTTTTAACCAGAAATGAGCCCATTTTAAAATCCAAGACTGAAATAAGTGCAAAATTTCTTATTTTTTTTATCAATATAAGTCATGTTAATCCTAATGCCTTCTATATCTTATTATCAACAACAATTAAATTTTAATACAGTTGAGATTGCAAAGAAGACCTTTGAATTTAGGCAGTTCAACAATTATTTAGTTCGCACACAAAGAAGAAGCTGAGTTCAGTCAAGATCGAAGCTATCGCCATGATATCAAATAATTATTTCGTTTCTCAGTTGAGCGCCTTAGAGCCAATAGCGCTCTTGTTGGTAAGTTTCATGTAACTTATTCTCATCGTTTAATGATATTGTTAATAATGGTTTCGTGTTGATTTTACAATGAAAATTCAAACAGTAGCTTTAACCCTTATATTGGCATTTTAAGAAATTTAAGTAGTTCACAGATTAATGATTCTTTTGTTTACGCCCATGTTATCAAGTTACCCTAATTGCTCTATTGATTGAACACATTTATGAATTGAGATTATTTCTCTTTTTATGCAAACATGAACCAGTTGTAAAAACCCCGTGGGCCAGTATGGTTCAATCTTACGCTGCATTTCATATGACTGGTTACATATTTACTTTTGTTTACTGGAAAGGTGTGTTTTGTCTGTTGGAAAAGGTATCATATTATTTTAGTAAAATTAAATAAATTGAGATCAAAAGATTAAGTGCTCAAACAAATGGCGACCTTTTCGCAATCCGACATTGAAAAATGATGTGATGTGGCCCAATACTTCTTGTGTTTGACCTGCGAAGACAAGACACTGATGGAATCTGCTGATTACTATTGCGAGTCTTGCGTAAAGTTTTGTCTGCCGAAAATGTATTCACATGCACAGCCAGTTGTTTAAGAAACATTCCCCGGGAATGGGCGATATGAAGAAATGGCCAGTTTCGAAGAAGGTGGAAGAGTTCCTTCTTAAATGTGATGTTCATAAAGAAGAACACCTTGCCTTGGTTGTAAAGACCATAGCCAGCTGTGCTGCAATAATTGTGCTTTCCTTAAGCACAGGTATTTAGATAATACTTTAAAACATTTAATACAAAAAGTGTATGGTTTTTAAATGCACTTAAAAATACGAATCCAGCAATCAAGCTAATACAATTAGTAACACAATTGTTATTTTATTTCAGGGATCAAATTATTTAGTCAAGTATTATTTTATTTCTGTTTATTCGTTAAATGCCTTGCATATGTTGTATTGGATAAAATTAAGTGAAATTCTTTGCAAACAACACACTTTAATTATAAAATATATATCGGCGGTAGCTTCTCTGTAGCCTTCGCGTAAATGGATGCAAGGCAGGGTATTTGATGGAGTAAAAGGTAAGAACATTTCTTCATTAAAAAGCAAGATCTTTTTCAATTTAAATTTCGCTGATGAACGCAAACCTTTGTATAGATAACGAACATGTAAATAAAAGTTTTAGTTTAGTTAGACGTACACTATACCAGTAAGATGGCCCTACTTTAATTTTGGTGACGTTATACACTTAATGCGTTAATGTCTCTTGAAACATTACCAATCATCAAAAAAAACAAAGAGATGATATCAGTCAAGATGTTTCGATACATGTAACAATATTTTGTATGGTATAAACCTTATAAGTTTATTTATGGTACACACTGAAAAAAGATCAATAAATTATTATTAAATACATATACATATCGGTCCCGGCGAGTTCGAGCCATCGGGTTTCGACTGTATATAATCAATGAACTATTTGTTTTTACCAAGTAATTTATCAGATTTGCATGCATCAAGCTGAAAAAAGGTACTTTGCATCATTTATGGTTTTTGTGAACTCATGAAAACAAAATGCTTTCTTACAGGCAATTCAAAACGGTGATGCTTTTATCAGACTTGGTTAAAAATACCTCCACAGACCTCAAACAAGTACCAGTTACTATCAAAACAACTCTGTCAGAACTTAAGAAGCTTCAAGACAACCAGGAGGCTAGCATTCGGTCTGTGAAAAGTTAAATCGATGATAAGTTGCACATGGAACATGAAACTCGCCAAACACATAATGCAGCCTTAGACATTCTTGAAGAGAAGACACTGCAGGAAATGAAAGATACACTGACCAAACTGCAAGCCCCTCTAAAAAGTTATGTTTACAATTTTGCCACTCTTCGAGATAAACAAAAAGTTTTGATACGCATTTCAGGACATTAGCGATAAAACCAAACTATACCTTGCTCTTATAGCCAGCATTAAATGTCAGGACAAAATACAGCAGTTTAAAAAAATGTCTGAAGAAGAACTGTGCTCAACTAAAATCTTAACTACCTTTCCAGACTCCATTTTCTCCATATAATGAGAAATCATAATGCCAAAGATTACTTTTCGAGCAGTTTTTTAAGACGTGTACCACTTTTTTTGAAAACTATAATCCCGGACGCGAAGTGGGGCAGGGTATTATAGTAATTTCCTTTATATGTCCCAAATACTTTTTGTAACACTTCAAGGTCGTCTGTGTTCCTCTAATAGCTATTCATGGATTTTCAAGAAACTCTCATCGATTGGTAAGGTGACGAATAAATGTGCATGAGGAATTAGTCAGTTAATCCAGGTTAAGGTCAAAGTATTACTTCAAGGTCAATAGCCTCTCTATTTTGTGTTTTATCCATGTCCCCTTTATTGGTTGAAACATTTTCATGAAATTTGTCTAAAAGGTTATGTAAAAGATTTGCAGAAGATCAAAGGTTTGTGTCCACTCGTAACATCCTTTAATCATTGAAGTATGTTCATGAAATGTTTAAGTCATAGAGAGAATGTGCAGAAGGCATTTGTGAGATCACTTAAATTTAAGTTCAAGAAGACCACCTGAAGGTCAGAAGAATGATAGAGGAGAATATAGCTGTCTCTGGCACTGTCTAATTTCAATAGACCACTAAACTTTGTTTAGCTGATAATTAATAGAAAAGTAAACTTCGTTTAACCTTACAACATAAAAACAAATCAAATTTGAAACAATCATGATATATATGATATTCAGTTTTGAAAAGGACTGCATCATTTTGAATGCTCTCAATGCTTATTCTGCTGAAGTCTGCCTTCTAAGAATAGTTTAATTCATTTGCGTCTCAGTTGAGCAACTTAGAGCCCATGGTCATTTTCTATATAATTGTCACATAACTAATTATGTTTTAACCAATTATTCTTTCTGATTTTTGCAGAGAACATTCATCACAATTTTTAACTACACTATTGGCCTTTTATCAAATGTAAGTAGTTCATAGATAAACGATTTTCGTTTCTATATAATTGTCATATAACTAATTATGTTTTAACCAATTATTCTTTCTGATTTTTGCAGAGAACATTCATCACAATTTTTAACTACACTATTGGCCTTTTATCAAATGTAAGTAGTTAATAGATAAACGATTTTCGTTTATACTCATGTTTTCAAGTTGCCTTGGTTGCTTTATTGATTCAAAACATTCCTTGAGTTGAGATACTACCAATTTGTTTGCACACATGAACCAGTTGTTAAATCACTGTTGTTATCTTATCCTACATGTCACATGACTGGTGACATAAATACTTTGTTTGCTGGAGATATAAACTTGCCATTAATCTAAAAAGTTGATATTTATTTGACTCCTTTTAGTTGCACATTACGTGTTGATAGACATTGGAAAATATCTAGATTGGTGTGTTTTGTTTAGTTTAGCAATCAAATAGCCTTAGGATACCTTATTATTTGATTAAACCAAAGATCTTGAGATAAAAAGCTGCAATGGTCTACAAAATGCCGACCTTTCCGCAATCCATCGTTGAAAAAGGATCTGACACTGTCCAAGACTTCTTGTGGTCGACCTGCGAAGAGGATGAATTGAAAGAATCGGCTGATTATTATTGCGAATCTTGCGTTATGTTTTACTGCCGAAAATGTATTCTCTTGCACAGCCAGTTGTTTAAGAAACATTGTCCTCATGGAAGGAGTGATATGAAGAAATGGCCAGTTGCCAAGAAGGTGGAGGATTTCCTTTTAAAATGTGATGTTCATAAGGAAGAAAACTTGCAATGTTTTGCAAAGACTATAGCCAGCTGTGTTGCAATAATTGTGAGTTCCTTAATCACAGGTATTTTATTTTTTGTTTCGTACTTTGTTAGGAGAAACTATAAAGAAGTGAAACTCCAGCTGCTGGAGCAGTATTGCATTCTCATTATAAACAATTAGTTGGTCCTTTATGTTAGGGGAAAAGGCGTATGGCTTTTCACTACTCTGAAATAAACTTGAAACGTATTCAAAATTCAAGTAAATGTTATGAATACAACTAATGTTATTTTAATGAACAGCCATTTGGTGGGCAATTAATATAGCAATTAACTTTCTTTTAAGCGTGTTATTATTTTAATCTAATCAGGGATTAAATTAGATTTTGAAAATGACATTTTCAGGTGTGTATTTAAATTTTCAGGAGATAAAATATTTAGATTTATTTTGTTTCTTTTTATTTGTAAAATGCCCTGCAAATGTTGTATGCATAAACTTAATTGAAATACTAGAAAAAACACAATTGGATTATTTGTAAGAGTCAAAAGTATGAACATGTGCGCATCAATAAGCAAGAATCTGCTTCAATTGAAATCCCTGCTTATGGACTTTAAACTTGGTTTTAGATTACGAACATGTTAATATACGTTTCAGTTAAGTTAGAGGTAAACCATACCAGTAAGATGGTCCTGATTTAACTGGTGAAATGATGAAATTAAAGTCTTAAAGCGTCTTGAATACTTATCAAACAAAGAGATAATATTAGCCATGGTGTTTGGATAAATTAATATATGTTAAAAAAATGAATAATTAAAATAAATAATTATAAAATACATATAGATAATTGATTTTTTACCTAGATATTAATCAGATTTGCATAGATCAAAATTACGCATAATTTATTAATTATTTGATTTCTTTAAAACTGAATCTGTTTTCTTACAGGCAATGCAAAACGGTGATGCTTTTATCAGACTTGGTAAAAAATACCTCCACAGACCTCAAACAAGTATCAGTTACTATCCAAACTACCCTGGCAGAACTGAAGAAGCTTCAAGACAATCAGGAGGCTAGCGTTCGCTCTGTGAAAATTTCATATGATGAGCAGTTACAAAAGATACAGGAAACTCGTCAAAAAAATACTTGCAGCCTTAGACATGCTTGAAAAAAAGACACTGCAGGAAATGAAAGATACACTGACCAAATTGCAAGCCCCTCTTAAAAGTGATGTCGACAAATGTCCCACTCTTCGAGGTGAATTAAAACAACTTGGAGATGCTTTTCAGGACATAAGTGATAAAAGCAAACAAGAACTATCTCTTATAGCCACTTTAAGGGTAGTAGGAAGCTGGCCACTCTGGCAAGAGAGAGAGATGGGCTTAAGGGACCAATCTAATTCTGCTTCAACAGCAAAACTGACTCCATTATTGTGGGGCAAGATGAAAACAACATGATGCTGGTGTACACAGTGAAATAGCTTATCATTCTTGTATCTGATTTGTGTAATACTTACATGTATACTAATACTATTACTTATAATAATACTAGTAATGATAATACTTATTTTAATAATAATAATAATAATAATAATTATAATAGTAAAGATACATATTAGAATTGCTGTTAGTCAATGAGTGCTTTTTTACAGTGCAGCATTTTTTAAATGTATATACAGTACATGTGTATGAATTTTAGTGATATAGTTGTTAATGTAAAAGTGATATGTTACAATGCAAGAATGAATTTGTAGTGTGGATACTTATATTTTTGTTAAATTATGTTATCCCTCTTGATATTTTTAGAATGTGATTTATTAGATATATTTCAATGTGTTGATTTATTCATTTATTGCTCTTTAAGTGGCTCTAATAGAATTAAGTCAAATAAAAACTCATCGATCAATAATAATAGCGGATATTTTGTCATTAATAGTCTATATAAGTTTTCACATTAAAACAACTTTGAAATGCATTGTTATTGTTTTACAGTTTGTATTATTGTTTTCCATCATTTTGCGCTTTGCTTATCATAATTGTGGACCAATCGCCGAGATGGTAGATAAAAACAGGTTACTGTCCGTTCGTTTTGTATGATATCAGGCAAGGCTAAAAATAAAATAAAGGTGAAGCTTGTTAAACCTTAAGTTTATTCCCATCAAACCTGATATATTACAAAACGATCAGGCAGTTATCTGTTTTTCTGTTCACCATAACTTAGTCTCCATTGTAAAATAAATAATGAAATATTATCGCTGCAACGCTGCAATTTTAGTTGGAATGAATATTCTAATTAACATTTGGCGTGTTAATGATGACGTCTTTAGCACTTGCGCCTAATATTTGTAAAATATGTTGTGTTTTGTTGTTTTTGTAAATGTTTCTGTCAAAAATATATAACATTTTTGTATCAAATTGTTTGTTTCGTTGTATCTGATTATATTGTACCAAAACTAATAACCTGTTGGTTCCAAGTAAATTACCGAAAATTTGCTGATATAACAGCTTCCTGTTTATGTTATATAAAAAAAAATATATCAGGTAGCGTTATATCAGGAGGATATCAATGCAGTGTCTGATAGAGTCATAAAGAATCAATAAAGTCTCAGAGAGTGGTAAGGACTTTCCATTCAATATAAAACCATAATGCCAAAGATACTTCAGCGAGCAATCACTCAAAACTGGTACCAGTAATTTTAAAACTATGTATAAACCGGGTCGGCTAAGCGAGACAGGGGATTATAGTCACTTCCTTAATCTGTACGTAACCTTTTTGTGGTATGTATTTCTCATACACCTTGTCATGGATTTTCAAGAAACTCGCATGAAATGTTGAGGTCTTGAAACGTTGTGCATGAGGGATTAATTAGTTAAGCAAGGTTAAGGTCAAATTCTTACTTTAGTGTCAATATTCTCTCTACGTTTGTGTTTTATCCAGGTCCCTTTATCCTTTGAACCATTTTCATGAAATTTGGCTAAAAGGTTGAGGCCATTAAAACGATATACAGCAGTTAAAATGCTTGGGTCCACTTGTTATATCCTAGGAGATAGGGAGTGGACACAAACCTTATCCTCTGCACAGCGTTTAATGACATAAAACCTTTATGCACATCCTTCAATCGTTTTATCCAGGTCACTTTATTCTTTGAATTATTTTCATGAAGTTTGTCTAAATGGTCATTGAAAAGATTTGCACAAAAGTTTGTGTCCACTTGTTACATCCTAAAACCATTGAAGGATGTTCATGAAATGTCAAAGTCATGGAGACAATGTGCAGAAGGCATTAGTTAAATCACTTTAATGAAAGGTCAATAAGAGCACCTGAAGGTCAGCAGAGTGGCAGAGGGGAATATAGCTGTCTCTTGGGCTGCCTTATTTCAATAGAAAAGTAAACTTTGTTTAACTTGATAAAGTATAGATAAATCAAACTTGAAACACTCATGAAATATATGATATTCAGTTTCTAAATGGACTTCATGTTCGCTTGCGAACAACTAAGGTTAATACTACGCGTTGCAAGTCGGTCTGCTCTTAACAACGCTAAGAACGATAACCACCGCATCTGAGTCTATTAGTAGATGCTGATAAACAAGTATAGTTTGATGTTGCGTAACATCTTTCTTAGTGCATGCTACTATTTCTGTTTCTGGGTAACATTCTTTTGTTCTCAACAGATAGCGGCGATATTTTGTATTCACGGATGCTAACAACGCAATAGTAGAAGTTTAAGTTTGTTTACATTCACAGTTCTCAATTAATAAAACGTTGAACATGAGTTCACCAATAACTACAGTTCTATTATAGACAACAACAAAAATGCTTAATAATCGCAAAAACTGAATATAAAAACAACTAAATATATATCAAGAAATATCTTTTTAAAAGGTAGTCGGCGTAAATGCTGACTTTGAAATAAAGTTTGCAATTTACGTTTCTAAATAATTAAATTGAAAACAAAGGTTTAACTATTGTGTTTGTTAACTTGTTAGTCAAATATTCAGGGCATGAAATGTGTGTTATCAACTTATCATTGTCAAACCACACATTAGTGTAAGTAGATAAAAATTATACTACGGGAGTACCACGTATTAGTGTAAGTAAATAAAAATTATACTACGGTAGTGCACATCATAGGTGGCCTCGCAAGCCTTATTATGAGTGTATTTCTTCACCATTGAAATATATCGTATGTTAATATTTGATTTACACGCAGTATTCTTTCGACACATTTAAATCACACTTTCATAGCCGCGTCATGCGAAAATGGGTCTTGTGCGTTTCGGCCAGCGTATCTGTGCATTTGCGCAGTCTGGTCAGAGGCGATGCTGTTCGCTATAAAATCCCCCAATGTGTTATGGTCATTTCATGTATCTCCTGACCAGACTGAGAGATGCGCATATGGAATAAGACCCATTTTCGCATGACGAGGGTCATTAAAAATCTATTCGCGAATTGTAAATGGGGCGTTTAGGAACGAATTTTAGACGTGCTGACCGATTACGGCAAACATTTGTGGCTGGATAATTAAACGATTTTCCTCTTATCGTGACACTATACTATTTGTTTGTTTTCTCATCTTGAAAGCAAAACTGTGTTTATCGATAGTTAATTATATATTCCCCGGACGATTTAGTGAACGAGTACTTAACCTGAAATCCTGCGAGATGGATTTTAACGCGTAATTGTAACTGGGCCACAATGTGTGTCATTTGAACATACAGAGAGTAGTCCGGAATTACACTGGCTATTGATACATCCTTTGAGCTGAGCACAGACACAGTGATGTAGCCAAAGTTCAGAGGTTTTATCTCGAATAAGCCTATAATATTCGAATATATTCATGCGTGTCTGCTGGCGTTTTGTAGAAGTCATTTAAGGTAAAAAGCTGGGTAAAACAGCAACGCCGAAAAAGCGCATTAGTGCTCTATACCCATGTTAAGGTCAGAGTTGTTGACACCGTGTGAACTGCTAGGGTAACAAGTAATGCATAAACAACAAAGTACGGGTCAACAGGACTGTCTTTATGACTACGAACTTCGTGAGTAAAAAGTATTGCTCGCAGATTTATTTTTTATTTATTTTAATCAATTATCTTATTGTATATTTTGAATTTGTATATGGTGTCAAAAATCAAAAGTTTTGTACAGGGAATTTCCATAATGTAATTATATTCTTAGTAATATAGGTATTCGATATTCAAACAATATTCATTTAATATGATGGTGATTGCAAATTGTCTTTATATTCAGTTTTCATAACCATTTTCATCATACTTACTATGCTTTCTGAACGTCAAAAAGGGCCATGTTGTTGTTAGTTTGTCAAAGTTATCTCTATAAAATAAATAGGATGATAAAAAGTGCACACACATCACGACCCGTGCGTTAAGACACACTCTAATAATTTGAATTGCTTATGTTGATTTCAAACTTGCGATTAATGTTGAAAAATGAGTTGCGTCTTAAATTATGCAATAGTAAACAACTTCAGTACCTTAAGCACTTTGATTAAATCACTGCAGTTGGCCAGTATGGTTTTATCTGTTCCTACATGTCACATGACTGGTGACATTAATACTTTGTTTGCTGGAGATATAAACTTGCCAACAAACTTCAAGTTGATATTTATTTGACTCTGTTTAGCTTCTCATTACGTGTTGATAGACATTAAAAAATATCTAGATTGGTGTGTTTTGTTTAGTTTAGCAATCAATGAGCCTTATCATACCTTATTAGTTGAGTTAAACCATCTTGATCTTGAGATAAAAAGCTTCAGTGATCTACACAATGGCAACCCTTTCGCAATCCACCATTGAAAAAGGATCTGACATGGTCCAAGACTTCTTGTGTTCCACCTGCGAAGAGGTAAAACTGGAAGAATCGGCTGATTATTATTGCGAATCTTGCGTGAAGTTTTACTGCCGAAAATGTATTCACTTGCACAGCCAGTTGTTTAAGAAACGTTCCCCTCATCAAAGGAGTGATATGAAGAAATGACCAGTTGCCAAGAAGGTGGAAGATTTCCTTTTTAAATGTGATGTTCATAAGGAAGAAAACTTGGTAATGTTTTGGAACGACCATAGCCAGTTGTGCTGCAATAATTGTGCTTTCCTAAATCACAGGTTTTTTTTTATCATATTTGTTGTAAACAAATTTAAGACAAAAAGCGAACTGAACTGAACTGAATACTTATCAAAAATCAAGTTAATAATACGAATAATACACATGTTATTTTAATAAACAGCCATTTGATGTGCAATTAATATAGTAAATTACTTTGTTTTAAGCAGGTTATTATTTTAGTCTAATCAGGTATTAAAATAGATTTTGAAAATGACATTTTCAGGGGTGAATTAAAATTTTTAGGAGTCAAAATATTTAGATTTATCTTGTTTCTTTTCATTTGCCAAAATGCCCTGCAAATGTTGCATGGCATAAACTTAATTGAAATACAAGACAAACAACACAATTGTGTGATTACAAATATACTTTGGAGATTCTTGGTACCATTTTTAAAGATAATTTGTAAGAGTCATAAGTATGAAAATGTGCGCAAGATTCTGCTTCAATTGAAAGCCCTGC
Source organism: Dreissena polymorpha (assembly GCF_020536995.1). Lineage (NCBI taxonomy): Eukaryota > Metazoa > Mollusca > Bivalvia > Myida > Dreissenidae > Dreissena > Dreissena polymorpha. The sequence goes on from NC_068369.1 coordinate 28,938,155, forward strand.
TTATGGACTTAAAACTTGGTTTTAGATTACGAACATGTTAATACGCTTCAGTTAAGTTAGAGGTAAACCATACCAGTAAGATGGTCCTGCTTTAACAGGTGAAATTATAAACTTAAAGCCTTAAAGGGATGGTCAACAAGATTGCTGTATATCACGAAAAAAGGAAAAGTTCTAAAATACCGTCATTAAATGCTTTATATTGTTAAATTTACACATTGGATCTAAAAATCTCTAGTAAAAAAATCAAGAATAAAATAAAAAAAATAAAAAAGTAATCCTCAACAGGGCTCGAACCACTGATCCCTGGAGTCCTGGAGTAAAAAGTCTCCAAATTAGACCACTCGGCCATCCGTGCTCATACAATGAGGGTGTATTTTATACTTTATATAAGCAATCCTCGTAGTTTCACAAAATATAACGACAATAACAGAACTATCTAAATTACCTGACAAACTCGGTAAAATTTTATTACTGAATATACTGAAAATACGAAAACTTAAGAACATTTTTCAAGTAATGTAATATACCAGTCGTGATATTTTAATCAATATAAACCAATAATTGTAAAAAAATACGGTATTTTAGAACTTTTCTTTTTTTTGTGATATATAGCAATCTGGTTGACCATCACGTTAAAGCGTCTTGAATACTTATCAAACAAAGAGATAATAAAAGCCATGATATTTGGATAAGTTAATATATGGAAAAAATAACATAAAAGAAATAATCATCAAATACATAATTATATATAATGAATGTTTTTTTAATTACTCATTTACCAGATTTGCAAAGATTAAGATGTAAAAGTTAGTACTTATGCATCATTAATTAAATTAAATTAAATTATTAGTTTTCATTAAAACTGAGCCTGTCATCTTACAGACATTGCAAAACTGTGATGCTGTTATCAGACTTGGTAAAAAATACCTCCACAGACCTAAACAAAGCATCAGTTAATATCCAAACTACTCTAACAGAACTGACGAAGCTTCAAGACAATCGGGAGGCTACATTCGGTCAGTGCAAAGTTCATATAATGAGAAGTTACACAAGATACTGGAAACTCGGCAAAAAAAAATAGTTGCAGCCTTAGACATGCTTGAAGAAAAAGCAAGTGCAGGAAATGAAAGATATATTGACCAAACTGCAAGCCTCTCTTAAAAGGCGATGTCGAAAAATTAATCACCTTTCGAAAGGAATTGAAAAAACTTGAAGACGCTATGCAAGACATATGTAATAAGAGCAAACAAAAATTATTTTTCATAGCCAGCATTAAATGCAAGGACACAATACAGCAGTTTGAAAAATATCAGAAGAAGAACATTGTTCATGATAAATCGTCAATAACTTTCCAGCCTAATAGTAAAATGGTGCAGTACCTGTCCAAGTTGTCATGTCTGGGGAGGATTGAACACAGTATCCATACATTCACAGTGCGGGGAAATCCAGACCAAGTAATAAGGATTGATGGGAAGTCTGAGTATGATGTACGCCTGTGAAATGATTCAAATAATGAGTCAATCTGCAATATCATAGACATGTGTGTTCTCCCTAGTTGACAGGTCCTGGTTTTAAATATCAATAATAATAATAATAATAATGTCAATGTTAAACTGGAATTATCAGCTAGTAAGTCACTGCATTGTATCTGGTGAGACACAGCGCATATGTCAGATCAAACCCTGTGAGGTTGGTGTTACTTTGGGTGAACACCCACAATTTAAATTTCAATGTATGTTTTACTTACTGTTTCAATGTTCAACTAAGCGAACTTCTTCGAGTTTTATTAAGAATTTCTTATAGATGCATTCTTTAACTTAATTCGAGGTCGATACTGTGTATGTTTACCTAGCAATAATCGCTTGTTCGAGACGTTTATCAAACACTGATTAATTGTATAAAGATTAACTACTTTTTATATGTATCGCTTACTTCTCCCAAGCTTTTTGAGGCACTCTGTTTTCACAATCACAACACTTCAAACTTACATTACCAAATATGTAGCATGCCAAGTATTTTAACAATTATTAAGAAAACTTTAAGTTTTATGCTTGTAAGTTCAATATTTGCATGTGCAATTATTTCAACTTTTCTGATTATGCTCATTATATTAGCTTCTGTATTTAATATATGTTAAAATATTTTTATATAAAGAGAGTGCTAAGAGAAACTATGATTGTGGAATTTGTTTAAAGCGTGATAAAGAGTTGGGTGGGGGTGAAAGGGGCGACATTGATTGCTTTCGAAGTGCCTAAACAACATGTGATTGACGATATGACTGCTTCATGTTATAGTACCGCACCTGATACACAACTAGACACTGTAAGTTCACCAGTGTTTTCCCTTTCCGGGTGTACCTGCAGATACATATACTTTTCCCTCAACATTTACGTTTAGTTTAAACCTATTTATTTTAGATTGATTGCATAGAAAGCCTTGCGCTTATTTTAAACGGTTTCGAGTCCGTTTCCTGGGACTAGAACCAGTACTTGGTGTCTCTGGGGGAGATCTAAAGAACGCTCTCACAGTGGGGATAGAATCCTGGGCCTAGAACCAGTACTTGGTGTCTTTGGGGGAAATCTAAAGAACGCTCACACAGTGGGGATAGAACCCTGGGCCTAGAACCAGTACTTGGTGTCTCTGGGGGAGATCTAAAGAACGCTCACACAGTGGGGATAGAACCCTGGGCCTAGAACCAGTACTTGGTGTCTCTGGGGGAGATCTAAAGAACGCTCTCGCAGTGGGGATAGAACCCTGGGCCTAGAACCAGTACTTGGTGTCTCTGGGGGAGATCTAAAGAACGCTCTCACAGTGGGGATAGAATCCTGGGCCTAGAACCAGTACTTGGTGTCTCTGGGGGAGATCTAAAGAACGCTCACACAGTGGGGATAGAACCCTGGGCCTAGAACCAGTACTTGGTGTCTCTGGGGGAGATCTAAAGAACGCTCTCACAGTGGGGATAGAATCCTGGGCCTAGAACCAGTACTTGGTTTCTCTGGGGGAGATCTAAAGAACGCTCTCACAGTGGGGATAGAACCCTGGGCCTAGAACCAGTACTTGGTGTCTCTGGGGGAGATCTAAAGAACGCTCTCACAGTGGGGATAGAACCCTGGGCCTAGAACCAGTACTTGGTGTCTCTGGGGGAGATCTAAAGAACGCTCTCACAGTGGGGATAGAACCCTGGGCCTAGAACCAGTACTTGGTGTCTCTGGGGGAGATCTAAAGAACGCTCTCACAGTGGGGATAGAACCCTGGGCCTAGAACCAGTACTTGGTGTCTTTGGGGGAAATCTTAAGAACACTCCCACATTGGGGATAGAACCCTGGGCCTAGAACCAGTATTTGGTGTCTTTGGGGGAAATCTTAAGAACACTCCCACATTGGGGATCGAACATTTGACCTCCCGATCGCTAGGCAGACACCACATCCACTACAACATTGCGACCTAACGTTTACGTTTGAACAGTCAGTCTGTACTGATCATGATTATGCTTTATTTATTCTTGTATGTGTAATGCACAATGCTGTTTAAAAAGATTTTACATGAATTCGTATTTGCCTCATATGTTTTGTCAATGTGCAGATAGATAGATTCTTTATTTCCTCCATTCATGGAGAGCATTACACATTAACAACAAGTATTTACATCATTAATATATACAATATATAATTATATATGTATATTAATTAACAATAGAGAGACGATTGACCTGAGATGTACTTTACCGTGCACCGGAATTAAACCCGAGCATCGAATTATGCGTGTGCAGGGACAGCAACTGAGTTGTGTATTATATAATGAATTAATAAAACACAAGCATATTATATGTAAACGGTATATAACGTATATTCTGTTATTTAAATGCTTAATATATACGTTTATTAAACGTCATACCAATACATTGTGTGTTTTCTACTACGAAAGCGAAATTAGAAAACATATAATCTAGTTTAAGTACATTTAGTATAAGCATATTATATGCAAAAGGTATATAACGTATTTTCTGTTATTTAAATGCTTAACTTATACGTTTATTAAACGCCATACCTATAGATTGTGTGTTTTCCACTACGAAAGCGAAATTAGAAAACATATTATCTCGTTTAAGCTAGAAATGATGCATCACTTTCTCAAATTGGGTTATTTCGCACTTGGACAATTTTCGAATAACGTATTTCATATTAAATTGAGCAATCATGCAATAAAGCGGCTTTATGGTTTAAACGCTTTGCACATAAATAACATGTTGTTGTAATAATTTGATTGTTAATGTACACTATTTTGAAGGGATCTTTTCACAGATTGTGGGATGTATTGACGTGTGTGAAGTTAGCCTATTTAGCACATTTAGCCTATTTAGCCTATTTAGTACATAGGTTGAAATATACATCCTATTTAGCCTTCTTAGCCTATTTAACAGCCTCTTCAGCCTTTTTAGCCTATTTAGCTATTTAGCAAGTTTAGTACATACGTAGACATACACATCCTATTTAGCCTATTTATCCCCTGTAAGCGACGTAGTGCACGCTGACCAGCCGTCGACGGCCTATCGAGCTGAACTAGTTTCGGTCGGGACTTTTAATTAGGGTCGGCCCCGTGCATGCAGCCTATTTATCTATTTCTCGTATGCGTCATTTCCCAGTGAACGGGCATGTCCCTTTAAGGGCCCTTTTCGGACGAACAAGAGTTATCCTCCGGAAGCGACCTAGTGCACGCTGACCAGCCGTCGACTGCATATCGGGCCGAAATAGATTCGATCGGGACTTTTAATTAGGATCGGAGTCAGGTGCAGCCTATTTAGCGTATAACGCGACATTTTGCCTGTGAGTGGGCATGCCCCTTTAAGGGCCCCTTTCGAACGAACAAGAGTTATCCCCCGGAAGCGACCTAGTGCACATTGACCAGCCGTCGACTGCCTATCTGGCTGAACTAGTTTCGGCCGGGACTTTAATTAGGATCGGAGTCAGGTGCAGCCTATTAAGCGTATTACGCGACATTTTGCCTGTGAGTGGGTATGCCCCTGTAAGGGCCCCTTTCGAACGAACAAGAGTTATCCCCCGGAAGCGACCTAGTGCACGCTGACCAGCCGTCGACTGCCTATCGGGCTGAACTAGTTTCGGCCGGGACTTTTAATTAGGATCGGAGTCAGGTGCAGCCTATTAAGCGTATTACGCGACATTTTGCATGTGGGTGGGGATACCCCTTTAAGGGCCCCTTTCGGACGAACAAGAGTTATCCCCCGGAAGCGACCTAGTGCACGCTGACTAGGCGTCGACTGCCTATCGGGCTGAACTAGTTTCGGCCGGGACCTTTAATAAGGATCGGAGTCAGGTGCAGCCTATGTAGCGTATTACGCGAAATTTTGCCTCATAGTGGGCATGCCACTTTAAGGGCCCCTTTCGGACAAACAAGAGTTATCCCCCGGAAGCGACCTAGTGCACGCTGACCAGCCGTCAAATGCATATCGGGCTGAACTAGTTTCGGCTTGGACTTTTAATTTGGATCGGAGTCAGGTGCAGCCTATTTAGCGTATTACACGACATTTTGCCTGTGAGCGAGCATGCCCCTTTAAGGGCACCTTTGGACGAACAAGAGTTATCCCCCGGAAGCGAGCTAATGTACGCTGACCAGCCGTCGACTGCCTATCGGGCTGAACTAGTTTCGGCCGGGACTTTTGATTAGGATCGGAGTCAGGTGCAGCCTATTTAGCGTATTACGCGACATGTTGCCTGTGAGTGGGTATGCTCCTTTAAGGGCCCCTTTCGGACGAACAAGAGTTATTCCCCGGAAGCGACCTAGTGCACGCTGACCAGCCGTCGACTGCATATCGGGCTGAACTAGTTTTAGCCGGGTATTCTAATTAGGATCGGAGTCAGGTGCAGCCTATTTAGCGTATTACGCGACATTTTGCCTGTGAGTGGGAATGCCCCTTTAAGGGCCCCTTTCGGACGAACAAGCCCCCGAAAGCGACTTAGTGCATGCTGACCAGCCGTCGACTGCCTATCGGGCTGAACTAGTTTCGGCCGGGACTTTTAATTAGGATCGGAGTCAGGTGCAGCCTATTTAGCGTATTACGCGACATTTTGCCTCTGAGTGGGCATGCCCCTTTAAGGGCCCCTTTCGAACGAACAAGAGTTATCCCCCGGAAGCGACCTAGTGCACGCTGACCAGCCGTCGACTGCCTATCGGGCTGAAACGTGTGTGAAGTAAGTTTCGGCCGGGACTTTTAATTAGGATCGGAGTCAGGTGCAGCTTATTTAGCGTATTACGCGACATTTTGCCTCTGAGTGCGCATGCCCCTTTAAGGGCCCCTTTCGGACAAACAAGAGTTATCCCCCGGAAGCGACCTATTGCACGCTGACCAGCCGTCGACTGCCTATCAGGCTGAAACGTGTGTGAAGTAAGCCTATTTAGCCTATTTAACAAGTTTAGTTCATTTGTTAAAACTGTCATCCTACTTAGCCTATTTAGCCTATTTGACACCTTTTTCAGCCTATTTGGACTAATTAACAAGTTAAGTACATACGTAGACACATGCACCCTATTTAGCCTATTTAGCAATGTCAATACATATGTTATAACATACATCATATTAAGCCTATTTAGCCTATTTAGCACCCTGTTCAGCCTGTTTAGCCTATTCAACAAGTTAAGTACATAGGTTGACACATGAATCCTATTTAGCCTATTTAGCACCCTCTACAGCATATTTAGCAAGTTTAGTACATGGGTTGAAAAATGCATCCTATTTAGCTTATTTAGGACCCTTTTCAGCGTATTTAGCCTAGTTAACAAGTTAAGTACATGTACATAGGTTGACACATGCATCCTATTTAGCCCAATTAGTACCCTTTTTAGCCGTTTTAGCCTATTTAACAAGTTAAGTACATAGGTTGACACATGCATCCTATTTAGCATATTTTGCCTATTTAGCACCCTATTTAGCAAATTAAGCTTATTTAGCAAGTTTAGTACAAAGGTTAAAACATACATTCTATTTAGCCAATTTAGTTTATCAAGCACCTTTTTCAGCATATATAGCCTATTTAACAAGTTAAGTAAATAGGTCGACACATGCATCATATTTAGCCTATTTGTCCTATTTAACACCCTCTCCAGCCTATTTAGCCTTTTTAGCAAGTTTAGAACATGGGTTGAACCATGCATCCTATTTAGCCTACATAGCCTATTTAACACCCTTTTCAGCCTATTTAGCCTATTTAACAAGTTAAGTACTTAGGATGACACATGCATCCTATTTAGCCTATTTAGCATCCTTTTCTGCCTATTTAGCACATTTAACAAGTTTAGTACATAGGTTGACACATGCATCCTAGTCAGCCTATCTAGCATATTTAGCACCCTTTTCAGCCTATTTAGCCTATTTAGCAAGTTTGGTACATATGCTGAAAAATACGTTCTTATTAGCATATTAAGCAGTATGTTCCGCCTATAAAGCCAATATTGCAAGTTAAGTACATGTATTTATACATACATCCTTTTTAGCCTCTTAAGCCTATTAAGCAGCCTTTCTTGCTAATTTAGTCTATTTAACAATTATGTGAAATAGGTTGAAAGATACCTCATATTTAGGCTATTTAGAAAACCTATTCAGTCTTTTTAGCTTTAAAGAACTCTTATAAAATAGGTGGAGACAAACATCCTATTATTCACTTAAAGCCTATTGAGCAGCCCATTCAGTCTACCTAGCGAGTTAATTAAATAGGTTGAAACATAATTATTTAGCCTTATAAGAAGCCTATTCGCCTTAATACGCCTTTTTCGAAAGTTTATTAAATAGGTTGAAAAATATATAAGAGTAAGCCTTTTCAGGCTAAATAGCATCATACTAAATGCTCAACCTATTTTGCATTTTTAACAAAATTTAGAAAGGATAAAATATACAGCCTGTTTAGCAGGCTATTGACAAGCCATTTTCACAACGAGCTTGTATGCCCCTTTAAGAGCCCCTTTAAGACAACCAAGAGTTATACACCGGAAGCGACCTTGTTAAAGCTGACCTCCCGTCGGCTGCCTTTCGGACTGATCTAATTTCGGCCCGGGGTTTTAATAAGGGTCGGTGTCATTAGACTATTTAGCGTATTATGCGCTATTTATATAAAGAGTGGGCATGCTCATTTAAGGGCCCTTTGCGGACAAACAAGAGTTTTCCCATGGAAGCGAACTAGCGCATGCTGAACTCACGTCGGCTGCCTATCGGGATAAACTAATTGCGGCCCGAGGTTTTAATTAGGGTCGTCGTTACATACAGCCTATTATGTGTATAATGAGCTATTTACATTGTGAGTGGATATGCACCTATAACGGCAGCTTTCGGACAAACAAGAGTTATACCCCGGATCCGACCTAGTGCACGCTGAACTCCCGACGGCTGAAAGTCGGGCTGATCTAGTTTCGGCTGTTATCCCCCGGAAGCGACCTAGTGCAAGCTTTACTCTCGATGGCTGCCTGTCGGGCTGATCTAGTTTTGACCCGGGGTTTTAATTAGGGTCGGCGTCACGTACAGCCTATTTAGCGTATTATGCTCTATTTACATGGCGAGTGGGTATGCTCATTTGAGGGCCCCTTTCGGACAAACAGGAGTTATCCCCCGGAAGCAACCTTGTGCACACCGAACTCCCGTCAGCTACCTGTTGGACTGATCTAGCTTCGGCCCGGGGTTTTAATTACGGTCGGCGTCACGTACAGCCTATTAAGCGTATTATGCACTATTTACATGGCGAGTGTGTATGCATTTTTAAGGGCCCCTTTCGGAAAAAAAGAGTTATTCTCCGGAAGCGACCTATTGCACGCTGAACTCCTGTCGGCTTTCTGTCGGGCTGATCTAGTTTCGGCCCGGGGTTTAAATTAGAGTCGGCGCCATCTCCAGCCTATTAAGCGTATGTATTAGGCTCTATTTACATGGCGAGCGTGTATGCATCTTTAAGGGCCCCTTTTGTTCAAATAAGATTTATTAACCAGTGCACGCTGAAATCCCGTTGGCTTTCTATCGTGCTGATCTAGTTTCGGCCTGGCGTTTAAATTAGGCCTCACCTGCGGCCAGTTAAGCGTATGTATTATGCTCTAGTTACTTGGCAAGTGGGTATATACCTATAATGGTTCCTTTTGGACAAACAAGAGTTATCCCCCGAAAGTGACCTTGTGCACGCTGAACTCCTGTCGGCTTTCTGTCGGGCTGATCTAGTTTCGGCCCGGGGGTTTAATTAGGGTCGGCGCCATCTCCAGCCTATTAAGCGTACGTATTAGGCTCTATTTACATGGCGAGCGTGTATGCATCTTTAAGGGCCCCTTTCGTTCAAATAAGATTTATTAACCGGAAGCGACCTAGTGCACGCTGAACTCCCGTTGGCTTTCTGTCGGACTGATCTAGTTTCGGCCCGGGGTTTAAATTAGGCGTCACCTGCGGCCAGTTTAGCGTATGTATTATGCTCGAGTTACTTGGCAAGTGGGTATATACCTATAATGGTTCCTTTTGGACAAACAAGAGTTATCCCCCGAAAGCGACCTTGTGCACGCTGAACTCCTGTCGGCTGTCTATGGGGATGATCTAGTTGCAGCCCGAGGTTTTAGTTAGGGTTTGCGTCACCTTCAGCCTATTTAGTGAATTAGACGCTATTTACATGGTGAGTGGGTATGCACCTAAGCTGAACTCCCGTCGGCTGCATGTCGGGCTGATCTAGTTTCGGCCCTTGATTTTAATTAGGGTCGACGTTACCTGCAGCCTATTTCGCGCATTATGCATTATTTACATGGCGAGTAGGTATGCACCTTTAAGGGCCCTGTTCGGACAAACAAGAGTTATTCCCCGAAAGCGACCTAGTGCTCGCTAAACTCCCGTCGGCTGCCTGTCGGGCTGATCTAGTTTCGGCCCGGGATTTTATTTAGGGACGGCCTCATCTGCAGCCTTTTAGCGTATTTGTTTTGCTCTTTTTACATGGCGAGTGGGTATGCACCTTTAAGGGCCCCTTTCGGACAAAAAAGACTTGAAGCGACCTAATGTAAGCTAAACTTCGGTCGGCTGCCTGTTTAGCTGACCTTGTTTTGGCCCGTGGTCTTAATAGGGTCGGCGTCACAAACTGCATATTTAGCGTATTATGCGCTACTTTCATGACGAGTTGTCATGAACCAAGGGCCTTTTTTTCGGACAAACATGAGTTATACCCCGGAAGTGACCTAGTGCATGCTGAACTCACGTCGGCTGCCTGTCGGGCTGATCCAGTTTTTAACCTGGGTTTTATAAGAGTCGGCGTCACATACAGGCTTTTTAGCCTATAAGACGTAATGAACATGGCGAGTGGGTATGCACCTTTACGGGCCGCTTTCGGACAAACAAGTGTAATCTCCTGGAGGCGACCTAGTGCCCGCTAAACTCCCGTCGGCTTCCTGTCGGGCTGATCCAGTTTCGGCCCGGGGTTTTAATAAGGGTTGGCGTCGTATAAAACCTACAACGTGTACAACGTCGTATTTAGCGCATGAGGCGCTATTTACATGGCGAGTTGGTATGCACCTTTTAAGGGCTGCTTTCGGACAAACAATAGTTATCCCACCGGAAGCTACCTAGTGCACGCTGAACTCACTTCGGCTGCATGTCGGGCTGATCTATTTTCGGCCCGGGTTTTAATTAAGGTCGGCGTCACAAACAGCCTATTTTGCGGGTTAGGCGCTATGTACATGGTGAGTGTGTATAAGAGCCGCTTTCGGACAAACAAGAGTTATCCCTGGAAAGCGACATAGTGCACGCTGAACTGGCGTCGGCTGCCTGTCGGGCTAACCTAGTTTTGACCCGGGGGGTTAAATAGGGTCGGCGACACATACAGCCTATTTAGCGTATGAGGAGCTATTGAGATGGCGAGCGAATATGAACTTTTAAGGGCCGCTTTTGGACAAAAAAAGAGTTATTCACCGGAAACGACCTATTGCACGCTGAACTCTCGACGGCTGCATGTCGGGCCAATGTAGTTGCGGCCGGGGGTTAAATTAGGTCCCGCGTCACCTACAGCCTATTAAGCATATTGTGCGCTATTTATATTGCGAGTGGGTATACAGCTTTAAGGTCAGTGTTCGGACAAGTTATCCCCCGGAAGCGACAAAGTGCACGCTGAACTTATGTCGGCTGCCTGTCGGGATGACCTAGTTTCGATCCGAGGTTTTAATTATGGTGTGCGTCACATACAGCCTATGTAGCGTAATAGTCGCTATTTACATTACGAGGTTTAGGGCCGCTTTCGGACTTGAAAGAGTTATCACCCGGAAGCGACATAGTGCACGCTGAACTCCCGTCGGCTGCCTGTCGGGTTGATCTGGTTTCGGCCCGGGGTTTGAGGTTGACTCTTCTTCACATAAGCCTACTTCGCGTAGTATTCTCTATTTACATCTCGAATGGGTATGCACTTTTAAGGGGCGCTTTCGGACAAACAAGAGTTATCCCGAGGAAGCGACCTAGTGCACACTGAAATCCATACGGCTGCCTTCCGGGCTGATCTAGTTTCGGCCCGGGGTTTTAATTATGGTCCGCGTCACCGACAGCCTATTTAGCGTATAATGCGCAATTTACATTGCGAGTTGTTTTGCACCTTAAAGGGCCGCTTTAGGACTAACAAGATTTTATTTTATCTAAAGGGACTAGCAATCATGATACATCAACTATCTCCGGAATCCACCGTGAGATAAAAGCAATAAATCGTCTGCTGATCCAGAGTGCGGGACTAGTTAGCATATTAACATTTTGACAATAGTTCGAACGCGTGTCACACATTTGAATGGCATGAAAAAAAAACACAGTGTAAATAAAGAAGAGGATAAAAAACTATTGAAAATAAGTAACAGATAAATGTGGTCATGATTATTCTTATTAATCGTGAACACCTTATTCATGTAAGACTTTAATTGACTTTTATCATTATAATTGGTGCCACTTGTGGTATTTGGTTACCTATGTTAAGGGTAACTTACTGATGCTCGATTGATTATTGTCGGTTCGGGAACTACTTAAATGTACCCCGGTTACCCTTAAATAAACTTAATGTATCTCTGGTACGAAAAATATACTGAAAGTAACCCGGAAATTTTTACGCGAAATTGGCCGTTGTCGGCGAATTATTTTGAAATTAAGTATGTTTATATTTATGTCAATATTCTGTAAAATTGCCGCTATATTATCGCAACCCTCACTTAAAAAAGCATGATGAGGCAGGCTTTATTCAAAGAGAATTTTGTTTTGTTTTCCGAGGCGCGTTTAACGTCATCGGATTTTGGGCGGGAATAAAACTCGGTTAAAGTCTAAATTGCCTGGGTACGTAAGTAAATTTCATGTACCCGGAGTACATTAAGGTTTAAATGTTTTGTTGCGTGATATCTTGTTAATTATTTTTTTTATTTTTTTTTAGTTTAGGCATGCACCGTGTTTGGATCGTGTGCTGTATGTATAATACCTTTAGGGATTGAATCTTGAGTATTGTAAGCAATTAAAAGCAATGAAAAGCAACGGAGATGAAAGATTACATACATAGTGCGGATAAATATGACACGTTTGTTCAGGGTTATGAATGCAAAAGATATAATTCAATACCTTTCAATTATTCGTAATTCTAAAGACTTCGTGCAATCATGACAAACGTTTTGGTCTTTATTTGAAGAGGCGATGAATCAAAAAGTAGTTTTTTGCAAGGCTATTGCAGTCGTAAATTAATACTATACGCAGATCGTTTGTCAATAAGAACGATTAAAAGCTTTATTTGGTTATGATTCTGAGTGCAATTCCATTTGTAGTCGTCTTTATTCAGTGTCAATATTGAGTGGGTGCTAAAAAGCACATAATAGGTCCAATAGAAATACTTTGGTACATTTGATCATTACATTTAAATGAAATGAAACACTCGTCGCGTTTTAAACAACTTTAACACAAAATTGCAAAACAATATCTGTTAATGCAGTACTCGAGCACATGCCGTGTATGACAGTAATTTGGAGAGAACGCCATATTTATTAGTTATTCTTAGCTCTCGCTTTGTACTCTTGCTTTTGTGCTTGTTACAATGTTTGGAAATATGTTCAATGTTTAAGTAAACCTAGTAACCCATAGACCCGAGGGCTTATTAATTTAACTTAAACTGATAAACTTAAACCGCAATGCACATGACTTACACATTAGTTTATAGAATATAACAAAATCTACCGAACTATTTAACATTATGCCCCTGATGTCAAAACTTGCCTAACGCTGGAGGTCACTTGTTTTACATAAACATATAAGGATGATAACCCTTTGTTCTGTCCTGTAAATAACCAATACAAATGAATACAAAATCTGCAATATTCAGATAAAGTAAGACAACCATGTCACATAATTATAAAATGTTGGATATTTTAACTGAAATTGAAAGGATTGTAAATCTTCGTATATTTAAAGGCTCCGAAGACGTGAGTTAAGCTTGCACTAGGTCGCTTCTAGGGGATAACTCTTGTTTGTCCGAAAAGGGCCCTTAAAGGTGCATACCAACTTGCAATGTAAATAAAGCCTCATTCGCTAAATAGGCTGTAGATGACGCAGACCCTAATTAAAACACCGGGCCGAAACTACATCAGCCCGACAGAAAGCCAACGGGAGTTCAGCTTGCGCTAGGTCGCTTCCGGGGGATAACTCTTGTTTGTCCAAAAAGGACCCTTTAAGGTGCATACACACTCGCCATGTAAATAAAGCCTAATATATACGCTTGAAAGGCTGAAGGTGACGCCGACCCTAATTAAAACCCAGGGCCGAAACTAGATCAGCCCGATAGGCAGCCAACGGGAGTTCAGCGTGCACTAGCTCACTTCTGGGGGAAAACTCGTTGTCCGAAAGAGGTTGCATACCCGCTCGCCATGTAAATAGAGCCTAATTCGCTAAAAAGGCTGTAGGTGACGACGACCCTAATTTAAACCCCGGGCCGAAACAAGATCAGCCCGACAGGCAGCCAACTGGAGTTTAGCTTGCACTAAGTTGCCTCCGGGCATTACTCTTTTTGTACGAAAGGGGCCCTAAAAGGTGCATACACAGTCGCCATGTAATTAGAACATAATACATACGCTTAATAGGCTGTATGTGACGCCGACCCTAATGAAAACCCCAGGCCGAAACTAAATAAGCCCGACAGGAAGCTGACTGGAGTTCAGCGTGCACTAGGCGCTACAGGGGGATAACTCTTGTTTGTCCGAAAGGGCCCTTAAAAGTGCATACCCACTCGCCATGTACATAGAGCCTTATTCGCAAAATAGGCTGTAGGTTACGCAGACCCTAATTAAAACCCCGGGCCGAAACTAGATAAGCCCGACAGGAAGCCAACGGGAGTTTAGCTTGCACTACGTCGCTTCCGGGGGATAACTCTTGTTTGTCCGAAAGGCCCTTAAAGATGCATTCCCACTCGACATTTAATAGAGCATAAAACATACGCTTAATAGGTTGTAGGTGGCGCCGACCCTAATAAAAAAACCTGGGCCGAATCTAGATCAGCCCGACAGGCACACGACGGGATTCCAGTGTGCACTAGGTCGCTCCCGGGGATAACTCTTAATTGTCCGAGAGGGGGCCCTTAAAGGTGCATTCCCACTCGCATGTAAAGAAAGCCTAATTCGCTAAATAGAGCATAATTCATACGCAAAAATAGGCTGTATGTGATGCCGACCCAAATTAAAATCCCGGGCCGAAACGTGATCAGCCCGACAAGCAGCTGACGGGAGTTCAGCATGCACTAGGTTGTTTCCGGAGGATAACTCTTGTTTGTCCGAAATGGGCCC
>NC_068369.1:28957947-28977947 GCF_020536995.1 Dreissena polymorpha
TAATAGGCTAAATAGGCTGAAAATGCTGTTAAATAGGCTAAATAGGCTGAATAGGATGTATGTTGCAACCTATGTACTAAATAGTCTAAATAGGCTAAATAGGCTGAAAAGGCTGTTAAATAGGCTAAATAGGCTAAATAGGATGTAGTACTAAATAGGCTAAATAGGCTGAAAATGCTGTTAAATAGGCTAAATAGGCAAAATAGGATTTATGTTTCAACCTATATACTAAATAGGCTAAATAGGCTGTTAAATAGGTTAAATCGGCTAAATAGGATGCATGTTTCAACCTATGTACTAAATATGCTAAATAGGCTAAATAGGCTTAAATGCTGTTAAATAGGCTAAATAGGCTAAATAGGATGTATGTTTCAACCTATATACTGAATAGGCTAAATAGGCTGAAAATGCTGTTAAATAGGCTAAATAGGCTAAATAGGATGTATGTTTCAACCTATTTACTAAATAGGCTAAATAGGCTAAAATAGGCTAAAAAGGCTGAAGAGGCTGTTAAATTGGCTAAATAGGCAAAATAGGATGTTTGTTTCAACCTATGTACTAAATAGGCTAAATAGGCTAAATAGGCTAACTTCACACACGTGATGTATTGACGTTTTTCATTAAATGCTTTGTATTGATAAATGTAAACATTGGATATAAACAGTTCCAGTTAAAAAAATATATATAGATAGCAAAAAAAAACACAACCCAACTGGGCTCGAACCATTGACACCTGGAGTAAAAGTCTAACGCTTAGATCACTCGGCCATCTGTGCTCATACAGGTTGGGGTATTGTTTACTGAATATATGCAATCCTCGTAGTTTCACAAAATACAACGACATCAACGATTTATAATTTTCCGTTGTTTGTTTTAATCAAAAGATGTATATTACGGATGTTTTAGAGCATGGCAAATGTTCAGTATTACTGTTTCATCACAAATAGCATAACTACAACGAACACTTGCGAATCTGAAACATTTAAAAACAATATTTTGGTCAATTTACCAAAACGTGAAAAGGTCCCTTTAATGTCTACACTGTTTTAAATACAAGTAATTGTTCACGATCATACTTGCAATGTCATACAAAACGCGTCTAGGCTACGAACAACTGCGCTCGACTTAAACCAAACACAAAATACACTTATTCACATCATATCTTCATAACATTATAAAACGTATTTGCTTTATTAAAACATTAGTGGATGCGATCGCCAGATAAGGTGCGGATTTGCATAAACATACAATTCCTAATAGCTACTTAACTACAAACTACAGTTTATCTGATGAATATTATCTTTGATTTCGTTCCATGGAAACAATTTATATGTATTTAAAACTTGCTTGCTTTAAGTCCGACACACATTTTGTGTTAATGTATGGATAAGTTTATCGTATGTTTTGAAGAGCAGAAAATTGTGTCGATGTGTCGTAAGAACATAATTATCTGAACATAAAAGTGGGATATTTGCGAACAGAGTGCATGTGAATTTTACATTTATTTCAAACAGTATATGCCATTTTATAAACATTGATTTTCATTTTCAAGTAACGTTTCTTCTGAACTTTTATTTTAGTTTGTTATTAATCAAAGTTTAAAATGTTCATGACGTAAAGACGGTAATACAGAGTACATTATATTAAGCTTCGAATGTATAAAATCGTTTATAACTATTTTATTTATACGAGTTTTACGCATTTGCGATTTAAAAGGTATTCACAAGTCAGTCAGAAAAACGTAAAACGGTGTTTCAGTAGAAACAATAACATACGAACAACTTGAAAGTTTTATTCGTTTTGAAGATAAAGCAGTGGATCAAAGTGACTGACACAAAAGCAGAGTTTGAGGGGCGAAAGCGAAACAGCTCTAAGTGCATTTTTCAAAAATGTTCAGGAGAAGGTTTAAACTGTATCAGAAGAACAATTAAAACAGATAAGGCTTTAAAATTTAAAGTTATATTGAGAATTATAGTCTGCTATAATCACATTTTTTAAAACGTGTTTGTATTTTCACAAATAAAGAAGTTATTTGAAAAACTGTCACTTAGACCTTTTTCGCACTAAAATTTCACTTTTTTTTACTTTAAGTTAAGAGCGAAAAAGTTCTAAGTGATTTTAAAACAACGTTTAATGATCAATTTACAGTATTTATTTCATATGCAATACTTTCTACATTTTTAAACTAAGAATATTATACATAAAATGCAAAAAATTGCACATTTGTGAAAAAATATTTTTTTCAACTTATTTTTCAGAGCGAAAAGTTCTAAGTGACATAAAGTGAATTGAAAAGTATTGGAAATTCTAACTTTATTGCATATTTTTTTAATTAAATACTCTTAACATTCTTAATATGAGTATTTTTAAATATATTTAGAAATATTGTTACTTAGAACCATTTTGCTTTAAACAGATAGCATAAAAATACTGTTCTTATATCATTTAATAGTGTTGAAAAGGTCAAATTGACAATTTATCTTATTTTATTCTAAATACTTTTTTTTGCAATTGTTTGTAATCAAATGTCCCAAAACACTGAATGGATTTTTTTTATATTGTACTGTTTTTCAAAAACAATAACGAGATACACTTTGACGGAAGTATAGTAGATGTGTGTGTTTCCAACAATCAGTAACATGTTAGAAAAAGTGAATTGTATCAACAAACTTTATTGAACCTTAATTTTTTCATTCCTTCTTGAAACACATATTGGAATTCAATGTTGATTTATCCATCATTATGCTATATTCTATCATATTTGTTATATTAATTAATACTTTGGCAGATTTTGGACTTATTTTGTAGGCAGTCATGTCCATTAAACAACGAACCTTATGGGAAAGTTATTTACAACTTTATATTTTTAAAGATTTACAATAATAAGTATTAGCATGGTGTTGTACGTTGTATAATACATAACACACCTAGTATTTTTAGAAGGGGCATTGCAACTTAGATAGGTAACTGAACTGTTATAAGGCAATAATTAGCAAATTTACAAAATATTGTAATTTGCACAAATTGACATCATTCAGTTGTTTGATTACATCTCATCAGAATTGTAACCTGCTGATTTACACCCACTGGAACCGATACCAAGCAAATCACATCACATTAGAATAGAAACTAACTGATGATCATCCCTTAGCTGAGTTACCAACCGAATCACATCACACCAAAATGGTTACCTACTGATTCACAATTACCCAGATCAGTTACCAACCGAATCACATCACACCAGAATGGTAACCTATTGATTCACATTTCAGTTACCAACCAAATCACATCACACCAGAATGGTTACCTATGGATTCTCCTTTCAAAAACACAGTAAGCAACCCAATCACATCACACCAGAATGGTTACCTTCTGATTCACATTTCACCATCTCAGTTACCAACCGAATCTGATCACACCAGAATGGTTACCTACGGATTCTCATTTTACCAACACAGTAAGCAACCAAATCACATCACACCAGAATGGTTACCTATTGATTCACATTTCACCATCTCAATTACCAACCAAATCACATCACACCAGAATGGTTACCTACTGATTCACATTTCACCAACACGGTAAGCAACCAAATCACATCACACCAGAATGGTTACATAAGGATTCACATTTCACAATCTCAGTTACTAACCGAATCACATCACACCAGAATGGTTACCTACGGATTCTCATTTCACCAACACAGTAAGCAACCAAATCACATAACACAAAAATGGTTACCTACTGATTTACATTTCACCATCTCATTTACCAACCAAATCACATCACACCAGAATGGTAAATTACTGATTCAGACTTCACAATCTCAGTTACCAACCAAATCACATCACACCAGAATGGTTACCTACGGATTCTCATTTTACCAACACAGTAAGCAACCTTATCACATCACACCAGAATGGTAACCTACAGATTCACATTTCAGCATCTCAGTTACCAACCTAATCACACCACAACAGAATGGCTACCTAAGGATTCTCATTTTACCAACACAGTAAGCAACCAAATCACATCTCACCAGAATGGTAACCTACTGATTCACATTTCACCATCTAAGTAACCAACCGAATCACATCACATTTGAATGGTTACCTAATGATTCTTATTTCACAAACACAGAAAGCAACCAAATCACATCACACCAGAATGGTTTACTAGTGATCCACAATTCACCATCTCAGTTACCAATAAAATAATATATCACTAGAATGGTAACCAACCCCATCACAAGTTACATCATAGCAGCAGAGTTATGAGCACAGTTTCCTACAAATTCACATCTTTCCAAAAAAGTTATTAATGGATTGACGAACTTATGCACATCACACCTCAGTTACAAATTAGTGTTTGTAAATACCACACAAACAACTAATTTACATTCATGTTTGTTACTATTTATTTATTGAGAAATGTTAATAAATATGTTTCACTGTCTATGCATACAACTAACTAGGTTCTTGGTAATTCTGAACGCATTTTTCACGAGAGAGCAAAATAGAAATATATAAAAGTATCTGACATTTACACAACTTAACATTCTTAACGCAACACACTTTAATGAGTTTATTCTTCGTGGTTTTGTCACAAAATAAATTGTTTTACATTCAGAACTAGGAAGACGGTGAAACAAGGATCACATCGCCTTGAAATTCATAATAAATTCAACTAGCTTTTATGCAATTAAGGTTTCAATTTTTCAATTAGCTTTATAGTTTTAAGTATAGACAGGTATGTATAAAATATAATTTGAAATAGCCATAAAATCCTTATATAAAGGTTGTCAAAAAGTTTATCAAATATGTTATACAACACAAAATAATTAAGGAAAATTAAAAAAAATACACAAAATTTAGTCGAAAAAGGTCTAAGTGCATAATTTTATCAATATTTTTCTTATTTTTTCATCAGTTACATAATATTATCTGTTCAGGAGGTTTTTCAAATACAAATATATTTTTTATTGTAAGATAAAAGTGTCATTTAGAATTATCTTTACATCAACAACCTGAATGCGAAAGAGCTCTAAGTAGCACTTCACTGCAAATAGAGCCTTTTCGCACTAAAAAAATAGATAAATTTCACTTAGAGCTTTAGGACAAATTTCAATTTTACTTTTTATTTGATTGCCTTGAACTAAGATATTTTAATACATGATGGGCATGGATGTTGCGATGCAAAGTATACAAAAAAGTCATTTTGTGAAAAAATGTCACTTAGAGCTGTTTCGCTTTCACCCCTCGAGTTGCTAAACGTGTATTTGTATTTTCTGAAACTGTATATCCTCGGATGCAATCATTTATATTGTAAAAAGAATAGTTTTGTTTTATCACTAAGTTATATCATATGTAGGATCCTATTAATTAGATTGTCGTTATAATAGGCTAGCCAACAATACGATAAATTAATCAGTATGTCGCTTTAATGTTTTTATTAATGCGTTTTAATTCCCTTTTATGATCGTTTAATTTGAGTTGCAATGCTATGAGATTAAATTTTATTTACACTTATATGTATCATGAATATTGCTGGACCACGTGTGAGGTTGAGCGCTTTTAAACCGGTTTAAACCCCAACGGTTTGCATTGACCGTTCCAAGGCGGAGACCCCAGCTTTATTCTTATATGTGTAAATGTTGTTCGCATTGTGCTGTTTCGTACTGTTTTGGCAATTGGTCACTTGCCTTAAAT
This sequence comes from Dreissena polymorpha, assembly GCF_020536995.1. NCBI lineage: Eukaryota > Metazoa > Mollusca > Bivalvia > Myida > Dreissenidae > Dreissena > Dreissena polymorpha. Next base: position 28,963,656 of record NC_068369.1, read on the forward strand.
AAAGGACCAACAAATTGTATATAATAAGAATGCAATACTGCTCCAGCAGCTGGAGTTTCACTTCTTTATATTGTATAACCTGTCAGATCCTCTTAAAAACTCCATGTTCAAATGTAACTACATTTTTTATACGAAGAGCATGTTGCCCAATACTTATTTTTAACGATATGTGTACTTCTGAACCAAACACAAACTAGCAATGGCAATAGGAGATTCAAAATATGTCAACATTCCAAATTGGTTATTTAATTGACCGACTAACAAAGAACGCCAATGACTGATCTTTGATTAACTATTTTTCTTTAATTTCTATCAATAGATCACAAACGAACTGTTTATATCTCCGTCGCCAAATCGTTAGATTGCTTGCCCCACGGATCAGGAAGTTGGTAATCCCGGTCTCGAACTGTGCGAATTGTGGTGTAGCCGATTTCCCCACAACTCTTTAGACACGCATGACCCGGATTCGAACTGGATATATTGGGAAGAAAAATATTCTGATAAAATTTCTTTAACATTGGGTCATAAGTTTGACTTCTATAGCGGTTATACTTTGTTTCAAATCTTTTACCTGCTGGCCTAGTTTAAAACATGTCTGAATAGGTTTCATAAAGATTGAATAAATAATGTGGCATATATAATAGTTGCAAAGTTTTAATAAGATTTGACCTCGTGACCTAGGTGATTACACACATGACACAGATTCAAACGCTACCTACATACAGTTTAAGTACAAATTCTGACAATGTGTCATCAAGATTGAGATAAAAAGCTCACAGTGTGGTTAAAATCCAAATGTTGATCACCGCAAGACGAAGGCGACGAACATGGAGTGTTCACAAAAGATAAACGTTAGCTCGTCTTGCTCAAGTTAGCTAATAATATTAAATTCATACTATTAACATTAAAATAATTATCCGGAAGTTAATGTATATGACATTTAGACATTGAATTTAAACACTGACATTTGACAGACGAGCGTTTACAATTATATGTTACACATCTGACACAGGGATTACACATATAAAGTTATCTGAAAGTCCCCTGCGTCATTATTAAATACAGAGTAGTAACAATAATTGTCAAACTTTGATTTTTAACTTTGACATTGACCTTTCAGCGAGAATATTGGTAGATGAATGCTACATATTGTCGTGTCATATGGATAAAAGTCCAAAATTATATTTATATACGTTGTGCTCACAAACCTGAAAAGTACACAGCGGACCTAAAATATAGAATCTTAAACATTGAAGTGTGACACAAAAATCATTAGTTATATGAAAATCTGTTTGTAAAAGTTATCAAGCATAAACACAAATTTATAAATTTTGACCTTGAAATGTAACCTTGTAAAAATACCATAAAAGCGGACAGTGTAGTTTATTTCTTTATATATTTTCATTCAATTTATATATTCTGTAATATATATAAATATGATATAAATTCATTTCAATTTACTGTATTGTACCATAATATATATAAAATAACCAATTGTGTCGCAAATTGCGCTGATGTTCTCCGAACAAGTGTGCAACTGATACTCCTAGATTTCGTGATAGCAGTGGTAAAACCCAGCGAGCGCACTAAGGGAAATCACCAAAAGGAAATTTATTTTGTGAAATCCCGAGTTTCTTCCATTGTGTGTTATTCTTCACAGAAACGTACTTTGTACTTGAACCTCTCAAAAAACACTTAATATATATTGCCTCGCTCTGGGAAAATGGGGCTTAAATCATTTGCGTTTAATGTCCTCCCAGATTAGCCTGTGAAGTCCGCACAGGCTAATCAGAGAAAACATTTGCCGCCTTTACTTGATTTTCGTTAAAAAGATACTTCCGGTAAACGAAAACTGCACTGCCCGCTTTTATGATATTTTTACAAGGTTATGTAGTTTTTTGTTTCTTCTTAAGTATCTTCTTAACAAAAATCCAGTAAAGGCGGCAAGTGTCGTCCCTGATTAGCCTGTGTGGACTGCACATGCTAATCTAGGAGGACATTACACGCATATGCATTTAGCCCCATGTCCCCCGAGCGAGGCTCATATATAATGTCTTTGTTCGGAGGTTCAAGTACAAAGTACGTTTCTGTGAAGAGTAACACACAAGGGAAGAAACTCGGGATTTCACAAAATAAAATTTCCTTTTGGTGATTTCCCTTAGTGCGCTCGCTGGGTTTCACCACTGCTATCACGAAATTTAGGATTATCAGTTGTACTCGTTCGAAGAAAATCAGCGCAATTTGCGATACAATCGGTTATTTTATATATCGCATAGTAGAATACAGTAAATAGAAATAAATTAACACCATATATTTAATAGAAATTTAAAATGAATGAAAATGTAAAGAAATAATTAAACCCATATCAATTACAGAATATTTTAATTTGATAAAAATAAAAAGCTTGCAGAAAATGATTCAAAATTTAAAATTATTAAAAAAACAACAACATGTATAAATACTTGAATTGTAGATCGGCACGCCCATACTCCTGTCGAGTGAACGGTACACGCTTCTTTCACAAGTAATCATTTTCCGGATCTGAAAAGATTTCATGCTTGTAACTGCTCAATTTTATTAAAATTAGTTTGTGTGTTAGAGAAATTTTTCGGCGTATCAGTCCTTAGACTTTATTGGTGATTGGGCCACATATCGTCCTGAAATTTTAATATAATAACACGTTTAAGTTATCTTGTAACAAAGTACTTACGTAACTTATTTTTTGTCAATATAATCCAATACAAAAGCCTTCATTTATAATGCGGTATACTGTGGATTGCAAATGGTCGCCCAAATGATGATATCTCTTTCTCAACACAGAATGGATGGGAGCCAAGAAAATTCTGAGCCTGACATTCCCGCCCCAACCCCTCCACCCAAAAAATTAATATTTTTATCTTTTATTTTTAGATTTCAACATTTAGTACCATCAGCTCTATAAATCCTATGTAAATACACTTTTGAAAATTGAAAACATTTTAGCTCAATTTTGGAGCATTTGTTAGCAAATAAGCCACACTATTTTCCCAATTTAAGTCAATACGTCGTGTTTTTTCCAATCCATAGGGACCGGGACCCAATCCCCAAAAAGTGGAGAAAAACACTGGTTTGGGACCTCTAATCCTGGTTGGCTGGGAGTTTTGGGGCTGTCTTTGAGAAAAAACTGACAAGCCACCTAGATTAATACCCAAATAAATGTATTATACAATAAGCCAGAATTGTTGGTACTATGATTTTGAGATGGTTATAATGTCCCAAATGTTGCCACAGTCAGTTGTTGACCCGTCCAGGTATGTTATTTCTGTAAAGGAAATGGTTATTACCACATATAGTACATTGAGAATCATTCATTCGTTCAAGACATGACAATGTTACTGAAGATGTGAACATTATTGTGCAGCCTCCTTTGAGAAGATCTACGGTCAGTATGGGTATTGTAAATAGAGTAATCCGCCCTTGCATGTGCGTAAAGTGTCATCCCAGATGAGCCTGTGCAGTTTGCTTTCTTGTATTTATTCATGGAGTTATATGTTTTTGAATCTGCATTGTGAAATTTAGTTGAGTCTCAACGAAAACGTGTCTAAGCATATTTGTGAAGTGTCGTGCAATATTATCAAATGCAGTTTGTACAGGGTAGTCTGGGTTGACACTTTCAGCTTATGTCATTATTATCTTTTAGCAGAATCCGATTTAGGCAGAAAGTGTCATCCCTGATAAGCCTGTGCAGACTGCATAGGCTAATCTAGGATGACACAATTAACATGCATTTAACCCTAAATTCCCAGGGCAAGAATTATTTAAGATACTGTTATTTTGGCTATTTGATCTGTTTATTTAGGTAAAGATAGAGAATCATAAAAGGTTCAAATCACTGCTTTGATAAAAAAGGACCTGGTAGAAAACTTTACCAGTCTGGTATTAAATGCCAAAAAGCAATTCAAAGAATTGTTAGTCTTAAAATGGTTAAGTTTTTTAAAATATATTCATTTAATTTGCCATTGTATATGTAAAATTAACGTATCCTGAGATGCAGCGCATCTGGAGGAGGGGGGGGGGGGCACCTCTGCCTTTTCGGTCTTGATCTTTTCCAAACTGTCAGGTTTATACGTCTTTATGTTCAATGTGTAATTTCAGCTGACTGAATACTTTGCGATTTCATTAGAAATACCATTAAGAAGATTTTAACAACTTTTATTATTGCATAATCAAAGTTAACTTGTTGCTTGAGTGAACCATACTATTGACACTTTCGATCCTTATATGAATGTATTAACAATGGTAATCGGCGCATTCAGATTTTATTGGCAAATGGTGATTTTCTAGACTTGATACAAAGCTTAGAGTTCTTATAACTGATTTGATGCTGATGCAAATAACACTGAGCATACACAATTGTGAACTGTTTGATGTGATAGTGTTTATTTTGAAAATGAAATAAAAGTACTAAATATCCTGAAAACGTCACTTAACAACACATTAAAGCTGCTGAAAGATGCAGGCTTTGGTTGAATTACCATGCTTTTTTTGCCAAAAGGTTAAGCAAATGCTTGCTTTTTTTTTGAAACTTTAATATATAACAAACACATATTATCTGACTACTTTGAACAAATTTTCTACCTAATGTGAAAGTTAATGAAATAATGAAACCTACTGCTAAAGTTCAAGCCATGCAGGTTTGACGATGGAATATGCTATTTTTTTTGAAAAGTTAATTTACTGCATGCATGTGCGTAAAGTGCTTTCCCAGATAAGTCTGCACAGGCCAATCAGGGACAACACTTTCTGCTTCTTTAGGATTTGTTTGTGTATAAAGGTTGTCTCTTCTAGACCAAAATCCAGTTTAGGTGGAAAGTGTTGTCCTTTATAACCGTGAGTGGCTCATCTGGGTTGACACTTAACGTTCATGCATTATGCCCAGTTTTCTCAGAGTGCGGCTTATTTTGTTTGTGAAATTTTATTTTACTCCTATCTTTAACGGTGCCTTCGAGGATTGATAACGGTATATGATATTTTATAAATGTTATTTAACTCCGACCACTAACTGTGTGTACCCTCTCCGTTGCAGGTCGCCAGAGACGAGGGTGTGCCCCGCCCCACTTCTGTCGCGGTAACGGCTCCATCGCCCGCAGGATCCTGCCGAGTCTGGAGAACCTCATGCTGGTCGAGAAAGATACAAACGGGTGAGAATTCTGCTCATGTAGTGGGGCTTGACTTTTTAGCTCCTGGTGAGCTTTTGTGATCGCCTTTTGTCCGTCGTGCGTCGTCAACATATGGTATGTTAACACTCTAGATGCCACATTTATTGTCAGATCTTCATGAACTTCATGAACTTTGGTCAGAACATTTGTGCCAATGAAATCTTGGACGAGTTCGAAATAGGTTCGGGTTGGTTGAAATTGAAAAACATGGTCTCCAGGGGGCGGGGGAATTTTTTTGCCTTATATGTCAATAGTAAAACCTTGTTAACACTCTAAATGCTACATTTATTGTCCGATAACCTCAAGCTTGTTGAGAAAGATACAAATGGGTGAGGATGCTGCTCGTGTAGACTTTTTTCTTTCTTTAATAACCCTTTACCACTCAGATACGCTATAAAACCTAAATAGATTGCAAGTAACTTGCAGGCTTTTCTGGTTGTATACTGGCTGCATATAGCCATGTTTTACTTTGCTTCTTAGTGTGATAGGGTTATGAAGTATTCCAATGATAAATTGCCCTCTGAAAGGGTCCCAGTCCCTGAAAGGGTGACTATGCCCTGATACAATTATTCAGGCGGTCTAGTTTGTTGTTTGAGCAGTGGACGACAAATCTTATAATATTTGGTTTGATTTCCGTCAAGGCTATGTCAGTGTGCTCCTAGAAACATGAAAGTATCAGGATATTTTTCTCCAACCCTCCATTACATGATTTAGATACAGAAAAGCTGTAAGAAATTTTGACTGAAAATTACAATATTAAGGACTTGCTCAATGTTTTGTAAGTTTTAATACACGCTGGCGTTGCATTGAATATATAGGCTATGCGGATAGCCAGTCATCACCCGATGTTGCATATTGTAATGTTGTGAAGACACTAGTTATTTATCCGTAATTTTCTTGTTGTTTTAGAAAAATAGTGCAAAATCTGATGACAGGTACTATAAGCATATGCACATGTTCAACACAGCTTGAAATAAAAACTTGAAAAAACGTTGAGCAATTCCGAAATGTTGTAATTTTGATCCATGTTTTACAGCCTTTTCTATAACTAGCATCATGTAATGGAGTGTCGAAGACAATATCCTGATTCTTTCAATTTTTGGGGAGCACGTTTGTTCGGATAAGTGATGAAATTATTTTTATTTCTTTTTTCCCCTACTTTTTATGCTCCCCGAAATATTTTCGGTGGAGCATATAGTTGCCAGTGTGTAGTTCCTTCCTTTATTCCTTCCTTCCGTCACACTTTTTTTGACAGTTTCTCATGGCACCTTCAATACTTTACCGACCTCTTTCATATTTGGCATGTTCGTACCTTGCATGGACCTCTACCTTTTGATGAGATTTGAGGTCACTGGGGTTAAGGTCAAGGTCACCGAGGCTAATAATATATTTTTCCGCCACACTTTTGTTACAGTTTCTCATAGCACCTTCAATACTTTACCGATCTCTTTTATATTTGGCATGTACGTACCTTGCATGGACCTCTACCTTTTGATGAGGTTTGAGGTCACTGGGGTCAAGGTCAAGGTCACCGAGGCTAATAATATATTTTTCCGTCACACTTGGGGTTACAGTTTTCGTAGCGCCTTCAATACTTTACCGATCTCTTTCATATTTGGTATGTACGTACCTTGCATGGACCTCTACCTTTTGATGAGGATTGAGATCACTGGGGGTCAAGCTCACCGATGCTAATAATAGATTTTTCCGTCACGCTTTTGTTACAGTTTCTCGTAGCACCTTCAATACTTTACGGATCTCTTTCATATTTGGCATGTACGTACCTTGTATGGACCTCTACCTTTTTGTGAGGTTTGAGGTCACTGGGGTCAAGGTCACCGAGGCTAATAATAGATTTTTCCGTCACACTTTTGTTACGGTTTCTCATAACACCTTCAATACACTACCGATCTCTTTCATATTTGACATGTAGTTATCTTGCATGGATCTCTTACCTTTTGATGAGGTTTGAGGTCACTTGGGTCAAGGTCAAGGTCACCGAGGCTAATAATAATTTTTTCCGTCACACTTTTGTTACAGTTTCTCATAGGGCCTTCAATACTTTACCGATCTCTTTCATATTTGGCATGTAGGTACCTTGCATGGACCTCTACCTTTTGATGATGTTTGAGGTCACTGGGGTCAAGGTCAAGGTCACCGAGGCTGATAATAGATTTTTTAAGGTGGTTATTAACACATAGATTGACAAAGCGCATCATCGGGGAGCATCCATCAGTTTCACTTTTTATCAAGGAGGGCAGTTGTCAGTTACTGAAATATGTTTAATGTGTACTTTACTACCAGCTCACGAAATAAATTAACAATTGTTACTGTCCGATACAAATCAAGAAAATGGTTATTCTGCCCCAGTACCCCGTCTCTAGCTCATGTAGTCGCCAACCTTCAAGCAAAAGAGTGAATGAATATCTAGTAAACAGCAATGTTTTTCCTACCACATGCATACAAAAGATATTCTAAAATATAGTCATGGCAACTGCCTCTACAGAGAATTAAGTCTTCAAATAAATGATGTTCAGTTTTTTAGAGAGTACAGTATTGCACACCAAAAATATTTAGTATACTGTAACCTAAAATCACACCTCAGTAACACACATCTTATGTGTTTCAGAGGCCGCAAGTTGACGTCCCTGGGTCGCCGTGACTTGGACACAATTGCCGCCAAGATCGCCAGCAAATATAAGGCAGCGCCGAAACAGACATAGACATGTGATCAATGTAAATAAGAGAAAAACATAGAGGATGGCTTTGTTTTGTGCATTGTTTAATGTGGGGCTTGTGGAAAATTCATTGAAATATCTTCAATCCCAAAATTCACAAAATCATTTAACACATTAACATCAATAATGGTCATATTTTGGTTTTGAACATAAAATTGTAATTATACTGGATTATAGGGTAACGGATAGAGCTGGAGCATGTATGTATCCGGCGATCAACACATACGGCAGGCTTTACTAAAGTATGCACTGAAATAAAATTGGGACTTCCAAAGTTTGTCTGGGACGTCCAAAATTTAAGGCTTGGAAGTCGGGACTTCCAACCTTTGAAAGCTAGTAGAAGCGCTGCCGCATGCCTTGTCGAGTTTTGTGTGACAGAAATTAGAAGAGGAACAGAAGAAAAGTTTTGAGAATTGCTCTGTGGAAAACGGAGCTTAATGCATGTGTCGTGGCAGGTCAGCCTGTGCAGCCTGCTCTGGCGCATCAGGGCAGATGCTTCCCGCTGTATGGAATTTTTCATTTGGAGACAGTCTTTTGTTATGGAAAATCCTGTTTAAGTGGAAAACCCAGATTAGCATGTGTGGACTGTACAGGCTGAATTAAGCCCCTTTTTTTCCCAGGGCGAGACTTAATTGTCTTAGTTCAGAGGTTATCTTACAATGTAAGAAGTTTGGGTGGAGTCACCCGATCGCTGTGATTTGGCTGATATGGTGTCGGGAGGTCACGAGTTCGATCCCCACTGTGGGATCTTTCTTTAGATCTCCCCCAGGCCTAAGACATAGTCAAATTTCCTCGATGCATTAAAGGGCATAAGGAAAGTAACATTGATTTCACAGACTGAAGTTCCTTTGATGATTTCATCTAGTGCTCTCGCTGGGATAACGTTTGCAGTCACGAAATCTAGCGACCAGGAGGTCACAGGTTCGATCCCTATTGTGGGAGCGTTTTTTCAATCTCCCCATAGACACCCAAGTATTGGTTATTTCCCAGGAAACGGACTTAAGGGCGTTGCACAAAAGCCTTAGTCTATGCAATCGAGCTACATTTTAGTCGATAAAATAAATAAGTTATAAAATATGATTATCAGCTGCACTTATTGGATATATCAATTGTTCATGTCGTATAGTGCTAGACAGTATAAAGAATGGAACAAACTAATTAAAACCACTACAGAATTATTGAATTGGACGAAAATAAATCGTTCTTAGAAATAGAGGCAAAATAATTTAAAGCATATACAATGTTAGTGCAAAATTCATTCGGGATGAAGTGCATGCTGCATTCAAAAGTAAGATCCTTTCACTTTTTAGATAATAATCCCCCGCACTAGGCGGAGGGATAATGTTTTGGCATTGTCCGTCCGTCTCCGTCCGTCCTGAGCCATATCTTTGAAATGCTTTGGAGGATTTCATTGAAACTTGGTATGAGTATATATATGAATAAAAGAATGATGCAAGCCAAATGGCATTGTACTCAATCTGTTAATAACGGAATTATGGCCCTTTGTATCTTGAAAAAATGCTTTTTTTGAGTGTCAAATATAACAGTTTTTTGTCCAGAAGCATATTGTCGGGGGATATCAATTCAACGAATTTGCTTGTTTTATTTAACGTTTTGGTGTAATTTTCAAACATGACCTTGATTTCTTGCGTGTATGCAGAGATACGGACGGCCATAAGAATTGCGCAAATTTTCATCATGTAAGGAATACACACTTACACCAACGCTGTAATGGTTTGCTTTTTGAGAGTCTAATGTACATTATAATAGATGTTTAAAATCAATTAGATAAGGTTAAAGAACTGAAGCCAAATGTATAAACCTGAATTACTCTTATCCAGCGGATAAACTTTTGGTTTCATCTAGTGCTCCCCTTAGGATAACGTATTCAGTCACGAAATCTAGCGACCGGGATGTCACGGGTTCGATCTTGTTACTATTTTGGATATTGCTGTAAGGAACATTATTTTTTGTGTGTTTATTTTATTTTTCGAAACAGTGTACGAAATATTGGTTGATCTTGAGTGTTTATGGGCTTTTGTAGGTCGTGATCGTGTGAGGTTACTGACTAATAACCATAACTCTTTAAACTTAATGCAATTTTGCAGAATTACGGTATGTCCTTTTTGTACTGAGAATTCTGGTTAATGTTTTTGTACAACATATGAACATATATTGATATAAAACTGTACATAGCTTATCATGTGTTGACCGTCTTTATGATCATTCACTGACCACTTTTTAGCAATAATATGCTCTTTCTGGTACTTAAGGTTTCCTTGCACAATGAAATGTCCAACGTGTTCGTGCATCAAGTAAATATCTAAAACTACTAAAAATATTCAATTTCAACACGTATTTCGGGAAATCGACCTGCAAGGTCACATATCAAGGCCGATAAATCTGAAATAAAGCTGTTTTGCTGCCTTTTTTCACTTGAAAAATTGAGTTTTTTATTTGCATGCAATGACTATCTTTAGCCGATATGTAGACCCAGCACGGGGTTGCGTTTGTGTCAATTGAGTCAAGGTCACTAGCTATATATATATTTCGTACAGAAGTTGGTATTGCGTCGGGAGCCAGCTGGGTCAAACCCACTTTTACTTTAAATAGAAAAATGGTTTCTCCTTAAACACATGGCTTCTATGGGGGTGGAGGTGGCGGAGCAGTTTGTCTGAAATGGCTGTATTGAAACATGTTTAACACTCTCGAAATTACGAATTGAGTTCACCAGGTCAGGGTGTGCTTGTTGAGCTTTTGTGATTGCTCTTCGCGCATCATCTGTCGTCAACATTTGCTCTGTAAATCTGTCATAGAATCCTAATATATTGCCTCATATTCATGATATTTGTTAAGAATATTTTTTAGATGATATTTCGTCCGAAATCCAGGGTCAAACGGGATTAAAAACTAGGTCAAAATGAAAAATATTATTGTTAACACGTATACGTATATTCGTTGAAAGCCCCATTTATACACTCTCAAAATCAACGAACTCGTGCGAACTACGACGTACTTCCGACGCTGCCCGAAGCCAATCTTACGTTTGCTCGTAAATGTTCGGATATCGTCGCGGAAAATTCAAATAGGATATTTTGTCACAAACAAAATAGAAACGAGCATTTTGTATCTCGTTAAATCTTTGTTTCCAGACCACATCTAGCGATGAAATTTTGGCTATGCTATAAGGAACATAGTTTATGGGTTAACTTTATTTAAGGACATTTTAAAAGACATTTACGTTGATTTTTGAGTGTTAATGGTGCTTTAATAAAACGTGGAAGGAACATTTGTTTAAAATGATGTCTGGGCCGAGTTGGAAAATTGCTCTGAAATTTGAAAAAAAACATGGCCGCTAGGGGTCGGGCGGTTTTCCTCCTAATTAAAATTAGTATCATCGTTATGTCTACGTGTATTGTTAGACCTTGTTATGCGTTATAATGGAGCGCGTTGTATTGTATTTACAGGTGTTTATATATGGATAATTTATCTATCGATCAAACTTGCCGATCGTATGTCAATAATTAAGTTTTACATTGAAACATCTTTTAAATGAATTGCTATTAGTTTACAGTTTGTATGCTTCTATGCTATAAAGAAGTGAAACTCCAGCTGCTCCAGCCCAGCAGTATTGCATTCCTGTTATACACAGACTAATGGGATTGTTTACCCTCGGGACTTCGGTTAAAAACCATTGCCCGAGCACACTGCTTAACATAAAACTCTGCATAAAAAGGTCGAAAACGGCCATAAAATGGACAGCCCGATTTTACTCGGCTGTACCATTGATATAAATAGAAAACTATGCAGTGTTGGTGCGGTGCCTTAATAAAAATCTATTGGTTTAAAAATATCTATTCTTATTTAAGAAGCGTTATAAGAAAAACGCAGTACTTTACACTGGCTGGGCCTAACGCTGTTAAAAAGCGGCGTTTTTATTGGATGATACACTTTTAAAACGATGGCGCTGATTGGCCGAAATTTCTTAATAAGGATTACAAGTAGGTCAATCCGTTTATAAATAGAATTTTCCCACGGCTGACGTTGCACTTTAACAAAAAGTAAACAATAATAGTTTATATGCAGAAAATATAAATGAAAGAAAAGGATGAATAAATCCAAAAGAACTTGGACTTGTTTTATAGTTATAAATTACTATGTTTATGTTATGTTACTGTACTTCTTATTATTTATTATTATTTATATGATGTTGTTATTGTATGATATTGTTTGTTTTGTTTTTTAAGGAGGAGAATGAGAATGAATAGCCCAATATTTATAAGTAAAGATGGTGGAAACACACATACTGTTGTATGTGGCATCATCATTACTAGACCCACTGTTCAGTATATACTGCAATGGGTTTGTTGGAGAATTTAGACTTTGTGATCTGTGTTTTAAATGTTAGAATCCAAATAGGATTATTTTAATATAATTCTTATAGAAAAAGGAATACACAGATGTGTAATATGTTTGAGAAACAAAATAATAATATATTATACACAAGTTCGTGGTCCTTTATTTATGGCAAATGGCCAATTGACAAAATATTACGGCACAATACGAAACATCATACACACATAGTAGAATAAAGCTGGGGTCGCCGCTTTTGAACGGTCAATGCAAAGAACTGGGGGTTTAATCCATGTTTATGAAAAAAAAATACGGAGAAAATGAGCAACAGGCATTAGTCAAATAAGTAATTTAAGGTCCAGATCACCACCTGACGATCAGAAGAGTGGATTATAACTGTCTCTTGGACTGCCTTATTTCAATTGAAAAGTATAAGTTGATAAACCTGATAACGTTTTAATAAATCCATCTAGAAACAATAATAAAATATATTATATTACGTTTTAAAATGGACTTAATCATTTTAAGTCTCTCAATGCTAATTCTGCTGAAGTCCAACTTCTCAGAATAGTTTAGTTCATTTTGCTCTCAGGTGAACCCCATCGGGCCCATTTAATTTGATAATTTTCATATAACGCATTATCTTCATTGCAAACCAAATATTTCTTTTTTATTTTAACAGAGAACATTCAAACACAATCTTTAACCCAACTATTTGCCTTTTGACAAATTTACCCAGTTCACAGATGAATGATTCTTGTTTATACGAATGTCATCAAGTTACACGGGGTGCTTTATTGATTAAACACATTCATTGAGTTGCGATACTTCCTCTTTGTGTGTACACATAAACTAGTTGTTAAAGCTCTGTTGGCCAATGTGGTTTAATGTTATCGCTTCATGTCACATGACTGGTTACAGGATTTACTTTGTTTACTGGAGATATAACAGAGCAAAACAGAGTTCAAGTTTATGTTTTTTTTTAACTCTATTAAGCTGGAAATTACGTGTTGATAGACCTGGACCACAGCTAGATTTGTATGTTTTGTTTAGTTTAGCAATCAATGGGCCTTAGGATACCTTATTATTTGAGTTAAATCATAGATCTTGAGATAAAAAGTTGCAGTGGTCTATAAAATGGCGACCTTTTCGCAATCCATCATTGAAAAGGGATCTGAAATGGTCCAAGACTTCTTGTGTTCGACCTGCGAAGAGGAGGAATTGAAAGAATCGGCTGATTATTATTGCGAATCTTGCGTAAAGTTTTACTGCCGAAAATGTATTCACATGCACAGCCAGTTGTTTAAGAAACATTGTCCTCATGGAAGGAGTGATATGAAGAAATGGCCTGTTGCCAAGAAGGTGGAAGATTTCCTTTTAAAATGTGATGTTCATAAGGAAGAAAACTTGGTTATGTTTTGCGAAGACCATAGCCAGCTGTGCTGCAATAATTGTGCTTTCCTTAATCACAGGTATTTTTGTCACACGTATTTTAATGATTTTAATACAAAAAGTATATTTGTTGTGCAACATTATATAAAGAGAATACTGTCATGCCCTAGATTGTTCATGTAAACATGTGTTTATGTACATGTAAATTGTTCATTTTTATCGTTTTTTTTTGCATCTAAATGACTATGTCACCGTTATTTAATGCTTTTATTGGATGCGGTGTGGTGGTTAGAGCAAACAACACATCTATTATCCATGTATTTTTATGGTTGTCTATCAATAGGCCCTAAGTACTATCACTACCACATATAGAGCGCGAAGCGCGACACGTATGATTGATTGTAACAATGAGTTGCGATAAAGGAAGCAGCCGCTTATCAAGGAGGAGCTGTGTCCCAGCAACCCGTTTCCCGAGAGTCAAGCACTCCTCTGAGTTTTTTTTAAGAACCACATATAGAGCGCGAAGCGCGACACGTATTACTATCCAGGTGGTATGGGCCCTTTAGCATTATCCGACCATTACGTCCATAGTTATCATCCTTAGAATTTGA
>NC_068369.1:28982947-29030447 GCF_020536995.1 Dreissena polymorpha
TGATATGTGTGATCATAAGTTATAAACAATAAATATAGCTGTTACTGTATGTCAGTAAGGGCTATGCCACAAATATATTATATGTGTATTGTGAAGTAATCATTGATATAAATGACAATAGCTGTTTGTGTAATAGTTTTATGTGACAATTATTCAATTATTTTGAAATATGGATACTTATAATTTCTCAATATCATGTTATCACTCTTCATGTTTTTAGAATGTGATAGATGTTTTTCAATGAGTTGATTAATTGATTTATTTGCTCTTCCAAGTGGCTTAAGTTTCGTCAATGGAAGACTAATTGATGGATAATAATAGCCAATATGTTGTCATTAATAGATAGTTTTCACATTAAAACTAATTGTAAATACATTGTTGTTTTTGAAGAGTTTGAATGATTGTTTTTCATCATTTGGCACTTGCTTTGCTTGTCATAATTGTGTACATAGCCTCTAGATGATATATAGAGAATAAAAGGTCACTGCCTGTTTATTTCGTAATATATATCAGGCGAAGATGATAATAAAATAACATCAAGGTTAAGACAGTAATTGGTTTTTTTGTTTAAATCATACCTTTACGTCTCCATTTTAAAAGTAATAATACAATATTATTGCTTCGACGTTAAATTTTTAAGGAGGATGAGTGTGATTTTTGACGTTTGACTTGTTAATAATGACTTCATGAGCACTTGCGCTTAATACTTGTAAAATATGTGTTTTGCTGTGTTTGTAAATGTATGTGTCTGAATATATTACATCTTGGTATCACATTGTTTGTTTTGATGAATATAATTTTATAATACCAGCAATGTTATTTCCAATTGGCAAAATAACCGGTTCCGTGCCGCTTGGTGAAAATTAGATTGAAACAGTCTGAAATAGGGAATATTTGTATAGTGAAATCTTCAGATTGGAAATAATGTTTCTTTTAAGTTGCTTGGTTCTTAATCGCACAAAACCATAAAAATACTCGTTTACATGCCTTTTTGCTGAAATATCTTTTATTTGTTAGATTGTACATAATGCGCAATCGATGCAACTTTTCTTCCGTTTGGGAATATTTTTGAATGGCAATTGGAAACATTTTTCATCTTTCCTGGAATAGGAGTGTCTTTCTACATGAACTTTGTAAAGGAGAAAAACTTCGTTGTGTACCAGAAATGATGACCTTACTGTTGATTTCAAGTAGTATGACCTTCTTCCAAACACTGACTGATATAACAACTTCTTGTTGATGTGATAAAACAATATATCAGGCATATATCAATATCGTGTATGATAAAGAGTCATACAGAATCAATAACATGTCAGAGGCGGGTCAGGGTATTCAATACAATGTGAAATAATAATACCCAAGATTAATCAGTGAGCAGTTTCTCCAGACTGATACCAGTAATTTTGAAACTATAATCCCTGACGCAGAGCGGGACAGTGGATTATAGTCATTTTCTTAATCTTTATGTAACACTTGTGTTTGGTTCCACGATTTTCCTCATACACCTTGTCATGGATTTTGAAGAAACTCGCATGAAATGTTGAGGTCATGAAATGATGTTCACGAGTGGTTGGTCAGTCATGCCAGGTAAAGGTCAAGGTAATACTTCAAGATCAAGAGCCTGTCTATTTTTGTACTTTATCCAAATCCCTTTACTGTTTGGAGCATTTTCATGAATCTAGGCTAAAAGGTTTAGGTCATTAAAACGATATGCAACATGTCAAAGGTTTGTGCTCACTTGTTATATCCTATAACGATTGAAGTATGTGCATTAAAAGTTTATGTCATGGCGACAATATGCAGAGGGTCAAAGGTGTGTCCAGTTCCTATCTCTTATAACAATTGAAGTATATGAACAGTTTTTCATGGAGCCAATGTGCACAATGCATTTATCAATCAGTTTAAATCTATGGTCCAGATCACCACCTAAAGGTCCAACGAGAGGAAGATCGCTATCTCTTGGACTGTCTAAGAAAAGTGAACTTTGTTAAACCTGATAGCGTAGCAATTAGTACATATAAACGGACTCCCAGAGCCTTTGATAATTTTTGCTATGGCGGCTCTGTTAGTCCATATGCACCCCTTCATACACATGGGTGCAGTTCAGCGCACGGAATCCGTGCGCTTCACTAAACAGACGTCGTTCGAGACAAATTGATGAAAATAATTAATAAACTTCATAAACATGTTAAATTTACCTGAATGGCAACCTACGGATGTTATCCTTTGCATGCACCCTATAAAAACACGACGATGTTTCAACACACTTTTCTCGCTGACATTTTTATGTTTAAATTTGAAACAGTGTATTCTGTTTCGAATACCACCTCGTTATCGACTTTAATAGGCTCCATCACATAACCCAACGTGCAAAATATTGGTGTACTGCGACCTAACCAATATGGGGTCAATTTTCCAATATGGCGGATACAGCGTACAAAAGAAAAACTAAGTCAATAAAAGCAATTATTTCTTGCTTTAATGGTACCATGTGGATGAGTTTGTGGTTTAGACAAGTAAACTTTAATAAGTTCTTGCAGTTTCAGTGCTCCTTAACCCTTGCATTGTTGATAACATTTTGCACCCATGGACAAGAGAGAGCGCATTGCAACTCTCAGCAACCCATTGGATTATAAAGCTGAGAGTTGAATTATTGAAACTACGTAGCAATATATCCAACTTGAAACAATCATGAAATATTATATGCCATTTTGGAGAGTTTTACTTTCACTCGTTTGTTGATAAGAGTTGTAATTCCACATTTTCATTTAAATGAAGTTTTCTTTTTTACTAATGGTTAAAAGTAGGCAGGAGAACATGCATAATCTTCGTCCTGATTAAAAAATTGGCAAACGGTTGGTATTAGTTAATTTTATTTTTTTATTCCAAGATGACCAACTTTTTACCAAGAAATTAGCTCATTTCGACATCCAAGTAAATATCTAACTACAAAAATGGAATAAACACACATATGCAATCATGGCTTGGTGATAATTTAATGATCTGTGAATTGAATTTTAAAGCTTTAAAACGGCCCATTAATATACAAGACGGATGAACAAACACAATTTTAATATCACTGTATGTTTTACTTAATGTGTAACTAAGCGAGTTTTATTACGCATTGCTAACAGATGCATTAGTAGTTGACACTGTGTATGTTTACCCAGCGATAATCGCTTGTTCGAAACGTTTATCAAACACCGATTAATTGTATTAAGAATAATTTCTTTTTATATGTACCTCTTACTTCTCCGAAGCTTTTTAGGCCCTCTGTTTTAAAAATCACATGGTGCAGAATCAACGGGGTTTTCAGGGGTTTACACACGGGCTGCACCGAATGTAATCACACCATAAAGAACTTAATTTTTACAAATATCTTAAGTTATTGAAATACATTTTCAAAAATTTTTAGTTCATAATATAATGTGTTCTTCTAGTTTGTGCCGATATCTTAAGGTATTAAAATAAATCCTTGAATACGTCTCAAAATTTAACGTTGCGTGAAGCATTACCGTGTAGTACAAATCTAATATTTAACAAGAACAAAGACTAATTAAATAAAGTATTTCAGATTTATTTAAAATTGCCATAAGCAACATTCAAATCTGTCTTTTATGCACTAGTTTAAATTCGTTAAAAATGTTTTAAAAAGTTAGTTGAAATAAAGCACCACTTGTTTGCATCCATTAATGTTAAAAGGGGGAACCCCACAAAGTCACGTGATCCTGCACCCTGATCACTTTCCACAAATCTTCAAATTAACTTTACCAAATATGTAGACTGCAACGTATTTTAACAATTATAAAGAAAACTTTAAGTTTTTTGTTTGTTAAGTTAAATATTTGCATGTAAAAGTAGTGCAACATTTCTGATTATGCTCATTATATTAGTTTCTGTATTTAATATATGTTTAAATATGTTTATATAAAGAGAGTGCTAAGAGAAACTATGATATTGGAATTTGTTTTAAGACAATCTGAGCGTGATAAAGAGACGGGGTGGGCGGGGGGGGGGGGGGGTAAAATGGGCGACATTGATTGCCGTTTAAGTGTCTTAAAAGATATGACTGACGATATGACTGCTTGATGTTATAGTACCGCACCTTATTCAAAACTAGACGCTGTAAGTTCACCAGTGTTTTCCATTTACGGGTGTACCTGTACATACATATACTTTTCCCTCAACAATCTGTTACATGGTGTCAGAAGTGGGATGATAACGCTGTAAGTTCACCAGTGTTTTCCCTTTACGGGTGTACCTGTACATACATAAACTTTTCCCTCAACAATCTGTTACATGGTGTCAGAAGTGGGATGATAACCAGGGAATAACAACACCAGAGTCAAGATCTCAACGTTTAAGCTATTAAGTCTAGCTTTATTGCATATGAAGCCTTACACTTATTTTAAACGCTTTCGAGTCCGTTTCCTGGGACTAGAATCAGTTTTTGGTTTATATGGGGGAAATCTAAAGAACGCTCCCACACTGGGGATCGAACACGTGACCTCCCGATCGCTAGGCGGACATCATATACACTACACCACGTCGACCTACATATACGTTTCCTTCGACATTAACGTTTACGTTTGAACATCCAGTCTGTACTGATCATGCTAATGCTATATTTATTCTGGTATGTATACTGCACAATGCAGTTCAAAGGATTTTATATGTATTCGTATTTGCCTCATATGTTTTTCTTCATGTACTTGTTAATAGAAATGATGCATCACTTTCTCAAATATGGGTAATTTCACAGATGGACAATTTTTTAATAACATGTTTCATATTTAATTGAGCAATCATGCAATAAAGCGGCTTTATGGTTTAAACGCTTTGCAAATAAATAACATGTTATATTTGGGTTGTTAATGTCAGAGACGTAGATAACGTAGATATCTACGTCTCTCTTAATGTCTACGCTATTTTGAAGGGATTTTTTCACATATTTTGGCATGTATTGACATTTGTCTTTAAATGCTTTATATTGATAAATGTAAATATTTGATTTAAAAAGCTCCAATAAAAAATAAATAAATAAAAAAAATGAAAAAAACACATCTTAATTGGGCTCGAACCATTGACCCCTGGTGTAAAAGTCTAACGCTTAGATCACTCGGCCATGCGTGCTCATACAGGTTGGGGTATTTTATACTGTATACATGCAATTCTCGTAGTGTAACAAAATATAATGCAACACCAGAACTCTCCAAATTATTTAATCGTTTCGCATTGCAACGCTTTATAGTTTTCCGTGTTCTTTAAAGAGTCAAAAGATGTATTTTATGGATATTTAGAGCATGGTAAATGTTCAGTATTACTGTTTCTCACAAATATCATAACTACAACAAACATTTGCGAATCTGAAACAATTGGTTTCTATTTTTTCGTTTTACCAAAACGTGAAACGGTCCCTTTAATGTCTACACAATTTTAAACACAGGTTTTTGTGCAAGATCATGCTTGAAATGACATACAAAACGCGTCTATGCTACGACTAAAACAAAACAAAAAATACACTTTTTCACATCATATCTTCATACCATTATAAATCGTAGTTGCTTTATTCAAACATTAGTGGGTGCGATCGCTTAAGTGCGAATTTGCATAAACATAAAATTCCTAATAGCTACTGAACTACGAACTAGAGTTTATCTGATGAGTATTACCTTTGATTTCGTTCCAAAGAAACATGGCACATGTTTATGCTTTTAAAACTTGATTGCTTTAAGTCCGACAGACCTGTTGCGTTTATGTATGGATAAGTTTATCGTTTCTTATATACCAAATGACAAAATATGACATTTCTGCAGTGAAATAACAGTAATGAAAACAAACAAATTGTTATTTTCACCGGTGAAAAAAAACATTTTCGGAACTACTTTTTCTATTTTTAGATTATCATATCAAAAATTACTTCAAGATTTATATATTTTTTATGATAACGAGTGAATTAAAAACAACATTCCATCGAATCCAACAAATTTTATTTTTTTAATGCTTTTTTTCACCGTTTATTTACATTGTAAAAGAGTTTAACCGGATAATTTCGCTGGTATAATGACGTCATTTTGTGTATTGAAATGTATTGAGGCACGCCACGGGAGAAAGGGTAACTTTTCAGCGAATGGGAAACAGCTGTTAATTATTTTCTTTAAAAGGGGCACACAAGAAACAGAAAATTTGTTCATGTCAGTGTAAGATCGATTGTTATTTCACTCGTGACCATAGAACATAATATTTTCTATGATCACTCGTGAAATAAAAAACGATCTTTCACTGACATGAACAAATAACCTCTACATGTTTTGAAGAGCAGAAAATTGTGTCGATGTGTCATAATTATCTGAACATAAAAGTGGGACATTTGTGAACAGAGCGAATGTAAATTTCACATTTTATACAAACAGTATATGCCATTTTATAAACTATGATTTGATTTACTTTCATTTTCAAGTAACGTGTCTTCTGCACTTTTATTTTAGTTTGCTATTACTCAAAGTTTACCATGTTCATGACGTTAAGACGGTAATACAGAGTACATTATATTAAGCTTTGAATGTATACAATCGTATATTGCTTTTTTATTTGTATGAGTTTTAAGCATTGCGATTGAAAAGGTATTCACCAAGTCAGTCAGAAAACACAAAAAAGGTATATCGGAAGTACAAAGATCATACAAACACATTGAAAGTTTATTCGTTTTGAAGATAAAGCAGTGAATCATAACAACTGACACAAATGCAGAGTTTTATTGTGTTCTGATAGGCATAGGGCCATTGCGTAGGTTTATTATAATTACATTATAAAGTTGGATTTCGAGTGTGATGTTATACGAAATTGCATTGTCAATAAATCGTTTGTAGACAACTCAATGCCAATTAATAGGTTTTAGCTCAGCGCAGTAAAACCGATTTAAACCGCTATGCCGAAGCGCAAATCATCATCATCATTCCCCTGACCGGTTTGGTCGTTTGGGGGAGGAGAAATGAGGAACTGCGAAACAGAAATCCTGTTCGAGTCGAGTTTGGTTTGTGCTGCTCAGAGTAATTATCCAAAGGAAAGGGTGTCCACTCGTTTACATTGTCCATCCAGCTTTTGACGGCCTCGACTTCGACATCCTCCGAGCGTGACCTTGAGACAAGTCTTGCGAAGAGAGGCGTGCCTGGTGACGTGTTTTAATGTGCATTATATCGTTCTATCTACTGTCAACTTTTGAAAACAGCACAATTATTTTGCAAAATGTATTTTTCAAAACGTAATGATAACTTTCAGAAATAATGTAAAACGAACGTCCATATCAAATGCGAAGCGTGCTATACCTCCTAAAAATATATTAATGTAGTTAAATGATTGTTTGAACAAAAAGGGTGATTATGTCAATTATTTAAAATAAAATATATATAATTATACAACACTTTAAAGAACCTTCACTGAAGTCATTTTTATAATATATAATAACATTTGAAGATAAAAATGGAATATCACATTTGTATTTTCTGCAAACGAAAATGTATCAAAGAATAAACAGTATCAATAATACCGATGGCTTTATCTAAGAAGAGGGCTGTTAAAAAGTTATATAGATCTTTGAAAAAGGTCAATTTTCTAAACATTTGGCCTCAATTCGACGTAAACGTGGTTTTAAATAAACAAAAAGAAAACTAAGGGCAACATTTCACATACCGTTAATATTGAAAAAGTAACATTGGTTTAAAACGATGAGCATAAATTATATCCATCGAACATGGCTTGTCTAGGCATATATATTAGCAGTGTAAAATAAATATAACATTTATTCTAATTATTTAGAAGTAAGTAAAATAATCAAAATAATATTAATATATACGTGATTGTTAAACGTGACGTTTTACTGAAAGTGTGTCACGCTACTCATATAAGGTCACGGTCACAATAGACGAATATAATTTGAGAGCGAATTAGAATAAGCATACAAGTTAAGTAATAGTTATAAAAACATTCAATTATAAGCAGTAATTCAAAGAAAATAAAAATAACACATAAAAGCTTCTACATTTAGACATTAATCTCAAGTATTGAGAAATGTAAAGGGGCATTCTGTTTCTGCCGCGAGATACATCGCGTGAACTAATTACACATGATACTTAGTTTTTTTATTCAAAACACTATTTTGACAAATGAAATATTGTTATATTGTTACATTGACCTTTGAATTTTAAACTTATTTTTTCACGCAACATTTCATTTTTGTATGGTTTAATATTCAATTTACCTAAAAATCAGACACACTTATGCTAAATAAATGTTGCTTTTCTTAATGAAGTGAGCATTTTGAAACGACTGGTTTTGTTATTTATAAAAGTGCAGCCTCAACCTGTAAAATGTGAATATTTTGTTTAGTTACCACAGCTTACTCAAATAAAGAATCTGGACTTTACACTAAACTGCTTGCAATATCAACATATTGTAATTTATTTAAAATATTGTACTTCGTAGTTGCATTTGTTGTATTATACAGTTTTATCCCCAGCGCTGTTGCGTGCTCGCAATTCCATTCGAATTTTTCATAGGGACAATATTTTACATTTTTGTGAATTAATGACCCTAGTGCCATAACTGAACACTTGTTATTATTTATTTTTATTCCTGATATATAAGAAAAATTGTGTATGGTACTGATGAGGTTTTCAAAGGACTGCTGGCTGCCATCAAGTGTGTATGGTACTGATGAGGTTTTCAAAGGACTGCTGGCTGCCATCAAGTGTGAAGCATGCATCATCTGCAAATACCGTAAATACTCTATGTTTTCGGACACTTAAAAATAATAAAGAAAATTCGTGTCCGAAAACTTAGATAAGAGAAATATTAACAAAATTTTAAAACATAAATAACGGACGAAAACTCGTGTGTCCGAAAATAAAGAGTCACGAAAAATAATTATTTTTGCTAAAAAAAGGGGGTGTCCGAAAACTTAGAGTGTCCGAAAACATGGAGTAATTACGGTAGTGTTTGTTTTATTTCAATATTGCCTATTTTTACACCTTTAATATTTTGATTATTTCTTATATTCTTAGCTAAAAAATATATCCATATTATAAATAGGTAGGGGAGATGGGACATCCCTGTCTTACGCCCTTTTTAATGTTAAACAATTCTTAGAAATAACCATTATAAGTAATACATAAATTTGCAATGCTATAAAATAATTTAACCCGATTTATGGTAGACTGACTGAACCCCATTTTTTTCTAGACATTTGAACATACAAATGTGATCCAGGCTATCAATGGCTTTTGGAAATTTGAAAAGAAAAACAGTCCAGGGGTGGTATTCCAGAAGCATCTTAAGTTAAATTTTATTTCTATCCTTAAATTGGGAATTTTTCTTAAGTGTTTCATTTCATACTGCCATAGTTAGGCATCGAAAATTACATCAAAATAACATCATTGTGTCAAGTTTATTTGAGTAATACCAAAAAAACATGCATGTCTTTATTTAGTAAAGAAATACAAAACATTGAAATTTTAAACTTAAGTGAAAATATTTAAGAAATGACTTAAGATGTTTCTGGAATACGACCCCAGGTTCGTTATTGTAGGAAAATTTGTCGATTAATTTATTTAAAATTCGTATATGTTCACCTACATATCTCCCTTTTATACATCATGTTTGGTCATAGTTTTTTAAATGTTAAAGGAATATTATTATTCTATTTGCAATCGATGTTGTTACAATGTGTTGTCCACAGTTAATACAGACACGGGCCGACAATTATTTATGGATACAATATAGTTTTCCTTTTTCGGCAACAGTGAAATAATTCCTTGATTTTGAAGTGGGGTTATATGTCCGTGTTGAAATGAAAAATATAAGGAGTTAAATAAATACTGATTGATATCATTCCAAAAAAGTTGGTTAAATTCAATGGTCAAACCTTCCGATCCTGGGCTATTTTATTGTTCATTTCCTTAATAGCATTGTTACATTCGTATTTTGTTAATTATTCGGGATATGTTGCTCTATCCTCATCTGACAGTTTTACAACAATTTTAAACACACAACTGTTTTCATCATAATTCTGTAAAATATCAGGTGTATTAATGCTTGAGCAATATTCTTTTATTTCGTTTAACCCATTTAAGTCTAGTGGACTCTCCCATCCTTCTAAGTTGGATCAATTTATTTCCAAAATTAGGGGTGTCAAGTATATTTATTTCTATATTTAGAATATTTCATAAAGAAATTCATTTAAGCAAACAGCGCAGACCCAGATGAGACGCTGCATTATGCGGCGTCTCATCTGGGTCTACGCTGTTTGCAATGTCCTTTTTTCAGGACGCTAGGCATAAATGGGTTAAGTATCTTTACATGGTCATTTATCCTTAGTTGTTTAATAACCTTTGTTCATATCTTTTGGATTCAAAATAAGCAAAGAACTTTGTCTTTTGTTCAGCCCCTTCAATCCATTCAGCTTCAGATCACATAATAAAACCTGTTATTTGTTCTTCGTTTAATTCATTATACGCATCTTTTTTTTTTAATTTTGCATAAGTATTGCATCGTTTTGGTTTCTTTTTAATTTCAATTCATGTTGAGAACTGCAGATTGTCCTGATATATGTTAGTTCATTATTGCGTTATGCAAAATTAAAGGGATATCTAATTATGTCATACAGAGCAAAACATTGAGAAAAAAAAACACGTATGTCAATAAAGGTTACACTATACTACTGACCAAATATCTGAACATATTTTTCTTATTAAACATATTACGACAAATGCGATTTGCGATACAATTTCCGATCTTATAACAAGAAATTTTTTATTTATAACGTGCTCAACCATTCGAAGACATTTTCGCAAGTTAAATACCTACACGTGTGTTGTCTTCCACGAAACTAAAAAATGTTTATGTTTCACATAATTTGGTGTTCACAAACAGCAGTTGCACGTCAACATTTGAAAGCGAGGTCAACGCACTAACACAATATGGATTTTGGAGTCTCGTAACAACCCATATTAAATCAATGTAATTCAAATGAATTGTTAGTTCCAGCAAAAACAACAACGATGCCACCTTAAAGCAAGTGCCCATCGTCAGGTAAAGTAGTTGTCTATCCAAAACCGACATGGATGCACATGACAAGCAGGATACGGAGAAAGCTGGAGAACTCGCCCAGAACCATGGCGCCCGGATGAAGTAATCCCAGATGGTAACACACAAAGATAAGTTAACAAATGGTAAAAAAGTTGTGTGAACTCATGACTGGTTTTCCAATATGTTTTTCACAGCAAAGAGAAACAATTGGTAAAGAAGTAAAGGCATAATGCACAGTCTAATTATATACGAACCATCTGCTGACTATATACAAGCAAATACAAACGTAAGTTAAAGGTATATTATAACTTGTTATGTATTTATTTGCAAATCGTGTCATCGTTTGTCCATGAATTCCAAAAATCGTAGAATTAACATACGCATCAATTTTGAAAAAAAAAACTTAAAATGTACACGCCCATACGCACATATATTCAAAGTAAGACCGTTTGTTTCAAACACAAATGCTAATATCATTGTTTGTGTAGAAAGATACGAACAGTTATTGTGATGTCAGGCTCATTTCACTTGTATTATAGTTTGTTATGATATATTCCTCATATATCAACACGTAATTTTCGAGAACTAGTTGATATACAAACCATAATTATGCATGCAAGAATGAAAAGGTTGGCTTATTTTCTTAATGATTACGTATGGTGAGTTTTATCGATGAAGTAAGCCTGAGTAACATGTGTTGCTTACTGTGCAAGTTCTCTATGAAACAGACACATGTCTGAATATATTTCGACGAGAACAAACATATGCAAGTTTGTGCAGCTTATTGATTAATCAATTCTGCATTTTGCTGATTTATTGCAAGAACAATTATTCACTACCAGAAAACGTAAACAACATCGAGAGAGTGCTCTCTGATGGTTTTCAACTTATGAAACGTCGCGAGGGTGATTTCTGTTGGGCATCGATCTGGTTTTTATCATGATAGTTTTGTTACTCGTCAATATTTGCGTAACATAGAAAAAAACAATGATTGTACATAGTTTATTTTATGATTTCATAAGGGTTATAAGGAAACGTCGTATGTTTAAAAATGGTATTGTACCTAAATCAAGCAGTAAATAAATATTGTGAAAGCATTATCCGCTTGTGAAAGCATAAATTGCTTTGATCACAAATCCACAATGTGCCAAAATAAATACCATAATATATATATTTATGCTAACATCATACATACTATTAATACATGAGTATACAAGAAAACTGCAAGGTACAAACACATTATGTTAAATAGTTCGCACCTCTTTATGTTCATTATGCATTGTTATATGCACACCTAATTGAATATGTATATTTGTGTAAAGACATAATTTAATAAATACATGTCAGTGCTAACAGTCCAATTAAATTACATGTGTGTTTCATATAAATTCTCATACGAAACATTGTATCTAATCAAGTTTCTAGCAAAACAAAATCACTCGACGGAACTATTTTTTCCAAAAGGCTGTGTCTAATGTGAAAGTATGAATAGAAACATGTTGTTATTGAAATCAATGTATCATCGGATTTTAGCTAAGCGTTTACATTTCACAAAAAATATTACTTAAATTTGTCGTACGCTGATTCACCTTGTTCACCTTCGCATTGCAACTGTTGTGTGGGCAACTCAGTGCTCGATAATTGAAGTTCGACGGTAGCGACATATGTTTAAAATAACAAGTGTCGTAATCAACTGCGCATATTAGAACTGCCATCTGCTCGCATTTTACAATATTAACGAATTCATTAAGTTAAATGTCAAGTTGACATGTTTTTTTAATGTCAGGATGAAGTTAATGATCTTTCCAAAACATATCTACGAGTATTTAGTAGTATATAATACGCGTCAATATTTTCCGAGAAAGCGCACATGTTTTTAATGTCAGGTTGACATGGTCGTTTTAAATGTCAGGTTGACATGCGACGTTAACGATCTGTTTAAAAAATATCGAGTATTTACAAGTATATAATACGCGTTAACATTACCTGTTAGTCAAACAGAACTACTAACTAGTGCTTCAGTGAAAATATCGTAATGTCAAAAGGTTTGAAAATATTTAAATTATTCAATCATTATAAATAAGACGTAACTTGTAATGAGTGAAATATGCCATGCATTTATGTTAATATTCGGACAAATTTAGTTTGTGTACGTAATGTATTTAATGTATAGTGTGTATTCAGTAGATGTATATGGAAATAATGTGTTACGGTTGTGGTTTCAATGTAACAGATCATGGCGACATCCAGAAGCTTTCTCGCAATGTGGTTGATTTGCCTAATAGGTATGATATAGTCATGGTAATTTCAATATTTATACAAATGCGTATCTTGAAATGTATTTCTACTAATTCTACTTAGATAAGTATTTACCTATATAACTACTACTTATTATTGAAAATACATAAATAGATAATAATGATATAATAATAATAGAAATCATCATCATCATCACCATCATCATCATCATCATCATCATCATCATCATCATCATCATCATCATCATCATCATCATCATCATCATCATCATCATCATCATCATTATCATCATCATCATCATCATCATCATCATCATCATCATCATCACCATCATCATCATCATCATCATCATCATCATCATCATCATCATCATAATAATCATACTACTACTACTACTACTACTACTACTACTACTACTACTACTACTACTACTAATACTACTAATAACAATAATAATACTACTACTGCTAATAATAATCATACTACTACTACTACTACTACTACTACTACTACTACTACTACTACTACTACTACTACTACTACTACTACTAATTATAATAATAATAATAATGATGATAATAATAATAATAAAAAAATAAATAATAATAATAATAATATTAATAATATTAAAGGGGCCTTTTCACAGATTTTGGCATGTTTTTAACTTATTCATTAAATGCTTTATATTGATAAATGTAAACATTGGATCGTAAAAGCTCCAGTAAAAAATCAAGAATAAAATTAAAAAAGGAAAAGAACATTGCCCGGAGCATGTTTCGAACCAGTCACCCCTGGAGTTCTGCCAGAGTCCTGAAGTAAAAACGCTATAGCCTACTGAGCTATTCCGCCGAGTACACATTCTTAACGTATTTTATACATTATATAAACAATCTTCGTAGTTGCACAAAATTTAACGACAAAAACAGAACTCTCCAAATTATTCAATCGTTACGCGTTGCAACGCTTTATAATTTTTAGGTTTTAAAATCGTCAAAAGATGCATATAATGGCTATATTAGAGCATGGTAATTGTTCAGTATTACTGTTTCCTCACAAATATCATAACTATAACGAAAATTTGCGATTCTGAAACAACTTTTTTCAATTTTGTCAATTTACCAAAGCGTGAAAAGATCCCTTTAATAATAATAATAATAATTATAATAATAATTTTCTGAAACTGTATATCATCGGATTCAATCATTTATATTGTTAAAAAGAATGGTTTTGTTTGATCGCTACGTTACATCATATGTAGGTTCCTGTGAATTAGATTGTCGTTATTTTAGACTAGCCAACAATACGATAAATTATGTAGTTTGTCGCTTTAATGTTTGTTTAATTATCCTATCAGATCCGCTTAATAACTCCATGTACAAATGTAACTACATTTTTTTATACAACGAGCATTACCTATTTTTAACAATATGTGTACGTCCTGAACAAAAACAGAAACTAGGACTGGCAATAGGAGATTCAAAACATATCAACACTCCGAATCGGTTATTTATTTGACCGACTTACAAAGTAAGCCAACAACTGATCTTTTATTAACTATTTTACTTTTACTTCTATCAATACATCACAAAGGAACTGTTTATTTTTCCATTGCCTAATCGTTAGAGTGCTTATGTAGCAGGGTTCGGCATAAGGGCAACTTATACTGCCTTGGTATATAAGCTATCTTTTATAGCTACGCGGTAGAGTGTCTGCCTGATTTTGAACCGGGAGGTCCCGGGTTCGATCCCCATTGTAGTCGGGGATTTTTCTGGCTGGGCTACATTGGCCCCCAACGTAAAACACCCACAATGTGTGTCAGACGTCCATAAGATGTCGTGGCAGTAGACTTTGTTTGAAATCTTTAACCTGCTGGCCTAGTTTCAAACATGTCTAAATAGGTTTCATAAAGATTTAAAGTAACATTACTACTCAAAATCAACGAAAATTACGTACACTTGTTCGTAAAATAAAAACTTAACCAATTAAAAATCAGTGTTCCTTATGGCAATTGCCGAAATTTCAACGCTAGATGTGGTCTGATACAATAGATGTTTGTAGATACAAAATGCTCGTTTTTATTATTGTTTTGCATATCTATTCATACGACACATGAACACTAAAATGGTGTTCGTGTGTCGTATGAATAGATATATTCGCGGGAATTAATTGTGGCCACAAATTAATAAAAACGAGCATTTGTATCTACAAAAATCTATGTAATCATACCACATCTAGCGTTGAAATTCTGGCTATTGCTATAAGGAACACTGATTGTTAAGGTGTTAACTTTATTTTACGAAATACTTAACGAAATTTTCGTTGATTTTGAGCGTTATAGAGACTTTAAATATAGTAATTATACAGTTTTAACTAGTGACCTAATTGATTACACACAGGACCGAGATTCAGACAATAACTACAGAGTGTTTAACCCATTTATGCCTAGTGGACTTTCCCATCCTTCTATATTGGATCAATTTATTTCCAAAATTAGGGGTGTCTGGTATACTTTTTTCTATATTTAGAATATTTCTTACAGAAATTCCTTTAAGCAAACAGCGCAGACCCAGATGAGACGCCGCATTATGCGGCGTCTCATCTGGGTCTACGCTGTTTGCAATGTCCTTTTCTCAGGACGCTAGGCATAAATGGGTTAAGTACAAATTCTGGGAATGTGTCATCAAGATTGAGAAAAAAAGCTAGTAGTGTGGTTAAGATTGGAATGTTGATCACCCAAAGACGAAGACGACGAGCATTGAGTGATCACAAAAGACAAACGCACGCTCGTCATGCTCAGGTAATACTATTAAATTTATACTATTAAAATTAAAATAATAATCCGGAAATTAATGAATATGACATTGATACATTGAATTTTAACACTGACCTTTGACAGAGGAGCGTTAACAATTATGTGTTTCACTTCTGATACAAGGATTACACATTTAAAGTTATCTGAAAGTCCCCTGAGTCATAAACAAATACTGAGAAGAAACAATAATTGTCAAACTTTCATTTTTAACTGTGACCTTGACCTTTCAGCGAGAATATTGGATGGTGAACGCTACATACTGTCTTGTCATAGGGATACAAATCCAAAATTATATGTATATACTCACAAATCTGAAAATAACATAGCGGACCTAAATATATGACCATTTAAATTGAAGTGTGACATAAAAATCCTTAGTTATATTAAAATCTATTTGTAAAAGTTACAAAGCATAAACACAAATTTATAATTCAATTTTGACCTCGAATTGTAACCTTGTTAAAATACCATAAAAGCGGAAAGTGAAGTTTTCGTTTTTCGGACGTAGCTTCTTAACTAAAATCTAGTTAAGGCGGCAAGTGTCGTCCCTGATTAGCCTGTTCTGACTTCACAGGCTTATCTGGGACGACATTTAACGCTCATGCATTAAGCCCCATTTTCACAGAGCGAGGCTCTTATATAATGTCTTCGATCTGAGGTTCAAGTATAAAGTTCGTTTCTTTCAAAAGTCACTTACAAGGGAAGTTACTCGATATTTCATAAAATAAAGTTCCTTTTGGTGATTTCCCTTAGTGCGCTCGCTGGGGTTTACCACTGCTACTAGTATCACGAAATCTAGGACTGTCAGTTGTAAATCAGTGCCATTTGCGACACAATTTGTTATTTTGAAGATCATATAGTACAAAACAGTAAATGCATGCGCGTTAAGTTTTTATTGTATTTTACGTTTGAAGGAAAGTCTCTTCTTTGGACAGCACATGCTAATCTGGGACGACACTTTACGCAAATGCATAAAACCCCTGATCACATCGCTAGGCTCATTTAAATGAATATGTGTTTATCATATAGTGTATGTGTCAGATTTTATTCCGAATGCAGAAGATTTATCAACATGATATTATATTCTGGTCGATTTAAAAAATGGTCAGTTGAAAAAGATCTGCGGGGTGGCAGTTATCCCTTTATGGCTACAGTGAAACATCACTAGCTTTGAACAGTTTAGTTTGGGCCTCGTGTCAGCACCTTAGGGCCTTTGGGCCTCTTGTTTTCCCGACATACCCTGAGTATAAATAGACATTTAAGAAAAACATGAATTTACAACTTGTGTCGCGCGTCATATCAACAATTTTCCTGTTACAGTGCAATCTCCACGCAGAGTTGTCGTTCCTTGCTCTCACATACAATCTCTGCCATCACAAAAAATATCCTACCAACGAATCTCTGCGCAGAGGATGGCTACAGTGGTAACGTGATTGACCAGCATACCAGCCTATAAGACACCGCCTGAAGTGGCGCACCTCGGTATTTTGGTGCATTTTTATAGACATGTGTTGAGTTTTGTTACAAAAGTGGACTGTGGTGGCATCAGTGTTTACAACCTCAGCGCAGAGATTTGACTGGAACCAGTATAGCTGGATCAAATCCCTGCCTTCATTATAAACCACGTGATGATAACCTAGCCAGGTGGTACACTAATTTTAACGTTTTTATTTTTACTTTTTATAATTTAGGTAATTTATTTTGTATTATAAACCTACACTTATACACTATTTTCAAAACATAAAAGAAAATGATATTACCTTTCATAATATAATACTTAAACAAAACAAAAACATCCTTCCAAATCTGGTCGGATTTTCTTGTGATGGCAGAGGTTGTATGTGAGACCCAGAAACGACAACTCTGCGTGGAGATTGGACCTTTACCAGTTTAACCCTTTGCATGCTGGGAAATTTGTCGTCTGCTAAAATGTCGTCTGCTGAATTTCTAAAATTAGCATTTTCTTCGATATTTTTTCAAAGAATACTATCAGAATAGCAAACAGTTTGGATCCTGATGAGACGCCACGTTCTGTGCCTTTAAAATTCGGTTCCCGCACTGAAAGGGATATAAATCACCGCGTGGAGTGCCGCACCTGGGTATTTCGGTGCACTTTTAAAGACATTTGTTGAGTTTTTTAACAAAAGAGGAATGTGGGCGTGGGGGGGGGGCCAGGGGCATCAGTGTGCTACGAGCACTGTCTATTGGTTTCCTATTGTTTGTAGTGATATATAAATAAAATGATAAAATATTGCGTAAGTAAGAACAAGTGGGGGGGGGGGGGTGGGGGGCGGGGACAGGGGCATCAGTGTCCTACGAACACTGTCTATTGGTTGCCTATTGTTTGTAATGATATATAAATAAAATGATTAAATATTGCGTAAGTAAGAACAAGTGAAAAAGTAAATACAGATCGGCAGGGATTTTTGTTTTTATTTCAGTTGTTACTTCTTTGACACCGTTGCAAGCGCTTGTTTGTAACTACCTGTTTAAGACAAAATGTTGTTATTGTCTGAAAATAAACACAGCTGAAACTACATTTTCCGCTTTGGGCTTTTTACTTCACCAGTCTAGTTCTATCATTTTCTATGAAAACCGGAAATACCTAAGTGCTAGCGGCAATGAAACATATTAATTAATTGCGGTACGCGAGAAAATATCACGAGCAATGTCACAATACGCCATGTGTAGGGTTTGATTTATTAGTAAGAACGGACGCGTGAAATCGATTACAGTTATTTACTGCGCGGTTCCGTTTGTCGTCTGCGATATCGGAAAATGACGACATCGCCATATTCGTTGTTCCCAATATGGCGTTTGTTTGTAAATGTTAAATATAACGCGACCGTTAAGCGACAGAAAAACCGGATAAACTGTGGAGGATTGAGGGAAAATGGAACATACATGGTAAGTGCATTTGCTATTAAATATTATCTTTAATTAAAGACACATATCCATTACAGATCGAAATGATATTTTAAGGCATTTATTGTGTTACAAATTTCTTCCTGGCACTGGCATGTTTTCTCTAACGCTGCCAGTAATTCGATACTATTGTGAGCGGTTAGTATCGATTGACATTCACGCATACTAGC
The DNA here is from genome assembly GCF_020536995.1 of Dreissena polymorpha. Classification (NCBI taxonomy): domain Eukaryota; kingdom Metazoa; phylum Mollusca; class Bivalvia; order Myida; family Dreissenidae; genus Dreissena; species Dreissena polymorpha. The sequence continues at coordinate 29,002,196 of NC_068369.1, forward strand.
GCAGTAATCGGGAAAATGGAGGCTGAACAATTCGATGGCACTATCGATGCACTTTTAAGCAGTCATTTCCTTAGAAGCTCTACATTACACACGGTAAATTGAAGCGTATTTAAAGCTTAAATACAAGCGACAATATCAATTGAGTGAATGGATGGATAAGCAGGACCATATTAATTCACAAATCATGTGAAAAATAGACACACTATCTTATAAAGAATGACATCATAATCAGAAAACTAACATAATAAGGTTCCGTCTTTCATAAGTGAGAACATGATTAATAAAAGAAGTCAAATACGACAAAGCGCTATTCTCTGTGGCATATATACTGGTTTAGCCTGTGCAGACTGCGCAGGGTGATCTGGGACGACACTTTTCATACTTGCATTAAACCCCCTTTTCACAGAGCACGGCTCATTTATATATATATATATATATATATATATATATATATATATATATATATATATATATATATATATATAGTGACGTCATATGTTTTTGTCATCTCTAAACGGGTGCCTGAGCACACCTCAAGAATGTACATACTCTTAGATATAGTCCGCGGAGGAATTAAATTATATCTAAACAAGCCCAAATTCTTGCATTTGTATAAAACATCATGTTTAAACGTGATTCTAAACATGCATGCGCAATAAAATGCACGTACTTGCGTTTTCATGTTTTTTCGACGTTTACTCCCTGAAACGTATACAAGCATGAGATCAAAGCGTTTGTTTGTTCACCAAAATCGATAGAAGTTTTAAATTAACATTACTTGATTTAAATGAGGCAAAGCGTGAGCGTATGAATTTAGGATTCAAATAATCATTGGTATTTCGGATATTGATATTCGGATATTCAGTAGTACCTATTTAAATGAGATTGTCAGTCTTCTTTAAAGAAAGTATTAACTGGGTAAGTTTTTATATCAACAACGATTTGGATATTTCTACTTTCATCTGATTTTCCATCTTTCATTGCACAGAGAGTTATCAAAAATAGTTCTATAGTTTGCTAGATCCACAGTCAAAACTGAGAACAGCGGTCAGTCAAGGGAAATGGCCAAAGTGACCGTTGTCGACAAGTGATCGCTATTTTCGGATCATCAATTTTTAGATTGTTGGTCAACTGGTAGAATGACTACGTCGTTACCCCACCCAGTGTGAAACCAAGCCTCGTCACCGATAACTAAGCATTATAACATCATTATCGTATATTAAATAATACAGAATAATGTCTTTGAAATTGATTTTATTTCATAACTATTTTTAAGCTAAATCTACAACTTTATCGACGATGGATTGTTGTTTACTCATGCAGCTTACTCATCCAGTAAATTCGACAGTTCGTATTACATTTATTTGGATGTATTTTTAATCAAAAGTTTAGTGATTTCGTGAACCCAGTCAGAGTATATGGTCCATCATCCATTGGGGCGTTTCCGAAATGACATTCTTATCTTATTACTTCACTCATTAATTTCATTACTTTACTCAATTTGTATTTGTATCATTCACAGATCTCACTTATTAACTTCATTACTTTACTCAGTTTGTATTTGTATCATTCACAGATCTCACTCAATAACTTCATTACTTTACTCAGTTTGTATTTTTATCATTCACAGATCTCACTCATTAACTTCATTACTTTACTCAATTTGTATTTGTATCATTCACAGATTTTACTCATTAACTTCAAACGCCCGCAAAAAGCGTAATACCCGCAAAAATGCCGGCCGCATTCAACAAAGAGGACATGGACATGCGTGTCGTGTACAACAAAGGCGGCAAAAGAAACGGTTACCACGAAACGGTCCGAGACTTTGACCACCCGCCCGATTGGGATAACGAGTATTCGGACGAAGACGCGGTTTTTATGCAAGGCGGTAATTTGGATCGATCGTCTGCGACAAAACCTCTGATGTTTCCTCGCGCTAGGACGAAAGCGAGGCTGAACCATAGCGCATGCGCGCGGTGCCGACCAATCATAAACGCCATCTGCTGTTTTCTATTTCTGGTGCTTTCTTTAGGTTCACTCATGGGACTCGTTGTGTATTTTGTAAATAAGCATAACAAGAAATTGTCATCACTAGAAAAAAACATACAAGCTGCCTCGATTAGTGCTAAAATTCTTGCTGACCAATCAAAACCGGACTTCTCGACCATCGTTGGATGTGATGACGTCACAGTTGATGACGTATGGACCGTGGGAATCCCCAAGCTTCTGACCGAGTCCGCCTTTCGACCGCTTGACGTCAACCAAGATGGCGTCTTGGATGTCATTCTCGGATTCGCAACTGGTAGCTGTAGATATTATCATAACTTTTATTTTGTTATAGCCCAAGTCCATTTCTTTAAAGAACCTTCCATAAATGGTTTCTGATAACCCTATTAAAATTGGTCAAAACAGTAGGTACATAACGTCCGCATCTAGTTTATGTAAAATATCCATTGGTAATATACACCTTTGGACATATGCTTCATTAAAACAAATGAAATGGTTTGCAGTGAAATAAACCAAATTTGCATGATTTTATTTAACAATACATTTAATTGCATACGATGAACAGAGCCATTTATCTTACATATACAAGTGTCTGAAATAAATATTTTCAACGACAATGGCTTTTCTGTCTATGTTTATTTTGACCGTTCCGCCTCTAGGCGCAGACGGGATGAGCGTTCCACGTATCGTCTGTGATATTTATTTCGACGGAGTCTACCCGTGTTTTGGCGGGCTATTAGCGCTAGAGGGCGCGACGGGACGGGAGCTGTGGCGCCACTATGCAGGTCACAATATATTAATTCAAATCCTTATGTAATTTTATATAAAACTTTCAACTATAGTAGTACATAAAACTTTCAACTATAGTAGTACATAATGTCAACAATTTTCACTCAGGGACCTTCATTACGATTCATTTTCTAAAAGATCATTTGGTAAAGCTGAGTGCATGCTGGGAAATTTGTCGTCTGCTAAAATGTCGTCTGTTGAATTTCTAAAATTAGCATTTTCTTCGATTTTTTTTCAAAGAATACTATCAGAATAGCAAACAGTTTGGATCCTGATGAGACGCCACGTTCTGTGGCGTCTCATCTGGATCCAAACTGTTTGCAAAGGCCTTTAAAATTCAGCTCCAGCGCTTTAAGGGTTAAGATATTAAAAGGTATGTAATGTGATACGTTAAAAAGAACTTTATACAAATCAAATGTCACTGCTTTTTCAACGTTTTTTGGGCTACGTTAATGTTGAGAGCAACCCGCATTTACACAAGTTTTCCGCCGAAGTCTCAAATCTTAAACATACAGGCGATTTCTTGGTGAAAATCGATGCTTTTCCTGCACACAGGGCGAAAAAATAAAAATAAAAGGATTGTCGTTTATTCAAAATATGTCTTCAAGTAAATCAAGATGATTTTTTTGAGTGCATAGCACTGCATTTCTCAATTATCTCGTATTCTGCTAACCACAGATCACGAGCTCTACGGTATTAACTGCGAGGCGGACCTGAACAAAGATGGCGTCAACGACTGCCTAGCTGGCGGACGAGCAGGGGTAAGTAAGACAAGGGTCAATTGTGTTTGTATGTGTTTGTGTATTTCAAAGTTTATGAAGTCTATCGCTCCTCAGGCAGCATTACGTTAGAGCTCGGATAGGGCACTCCTACTTTATTTCCGTTATAGTGACCACCGAACAAACTCACACGCTACCTTGACCCGGTAATGAACGCTGGTCCCCCAGATGAAAAGCGCGTGTACGAACCACTGCGTGTACATAATAGCCGTTTTTAAATATTATTTTCGCTTTTGTTATATCCAACACCATCCTTAAAAACGGTGCGAAAGGGTACATGGGACCAAACTTTACGCACATGCATTAAGCCCAGTTTCCCCCAGAGCGAGATTCTTCCATTGAGAGTCTGTGTTCTTACAGGCGTTCAGAGCGGTCAGCGGCAAAGACGGAACGCTGCTCTGGAACTTCGGGAAACAGGAGGCCAAGAACGCCATCATGAATCTCTATACTGCGCACATCATAGCGGATATTGACGGTGACGGCGTCGTTGACGTTCTAGCGATACACGGCGGCGATCCACTTCAGGACCCAGGTAACGTATATTGACTTATTATTATTATTATTATTATTATTATTATTATTATTATTATTATAATTATCATTATCATTATTATTGTTATTAAATAATGGTTTAAAGGGACCTTTTCACGTTTTGGTAAATTGACAAAAAAATAAAATCATATTCGCATATTTCCGTTTCAGTTATGATATTTGTTAGATAATAGTAATACTGAACATTAATCATGCTTTAAAATATACATTATATGCATTTTTGACAATTTAAAAACCTGAAAATTATAGAGCGTTGCAACGAGAAACGATTGAATAATTTGGGTAGTTCTTTTGATGTCGTTATATTTTGGGTTACTACGAGGATTGCTTATATATAGTATAAAATACATCACTTTTTGTATGAGGACGGATGGCCGAGTGGTGTAAGGGATAGACGTTTACTCCAGGGTCAGTGGTTCGAGCCCAGTTGAGGGTTACTTGTTTTTTGTCTTTAATTTTATTCTTGTTTTTGTTACTGGAGCTTTTTAGATCTAATGCTGAAATTTATCGATATAAAGCATTTAATGACAAACTTTAATACATGCCAAAATATGTTAAAAGGTCCCTTTGAACTATATAGGAACGGTGTTGAAGAATACAGGATTTTTTTAAAATTAAACCAGGGACATTTGGTCGGTAAAGCCCTTAAGGAAATGAATACAGTATTGTTTAAATAGAATGAAATTGACATAAAACCACAAATATTGTGTCAAGTAATTGACTTTTTTGTAGGTTCTATATTTAATTATGCTTCAGAAGTATGGGGTTACACAAGTCAGATGATATTGAATGCATTCATTAAAAAAATGCAAACGATTGTTACCGGTTAAAATAAATACATGTAATGATTCTATTTATGATGAATTAGGTAACTATCTATTGTATGTAAACAGGTTTATTGTATGTAAACAGGTTTGTAAAAATTCTAAAATATTGGTTGAAAATTCTTAACAATGAAAATATCATAATGCAAAAAGTTTACAAGTTTTAAACGATTGTAATAAAGTTTATTCATATTGGGTCTCAAATATCAAGCAAATGTTAAACAATTTTGGATTTTGTTATGTATTTGAAAATTCAAACGTTGACCATTCAGATACCCATGGTGACGTGTCTGTAGTCCCATGGTGACGTGTCTGTAGTCCCATGGTGACGTGTCTGTAGTCCCATGGTGACGTGTCTGTAGCCATGGTGACGTGTCTGTAGTCATGGTGACGTGTCTGTAGTCCCTGGTGACGTGTCTGTAGTCCCTTAGAAATCAAGTTATATTCTTAATAGCTTTTAGTTGTCAAGGCTTAATTTCCAACCCTGAGCTACTGCCACGCAGCAAACAGCATACAACCATATCAGAATGCGAGTAATTCACAGACTGTTGTTGTTTAATGCTGTTTGAATATTGGCATTTCAACTTTGCCTCTGAGTGGGAAAGGTAAAGCAGCCCCTGAGGGGCTTATCATGTGATAGTCGAGATGGCGACGTCTATTTCGAGACAAGTATTTTCGCCGTGTTATACCCTTTATTGCTTGTTTTAAATGCCGCTCACTTTCCAGCAATATCAGCAAGGAAGTTACTAGCGTTATCTTGTATTTATAGTCGCTCTATGTCTTGACTTGCCTCGCTGGGATATTTTTTGCGGGAAGACTTAATTACAGCTCCACTACGAAAATGTGCGGGTAGTAAAGTCGTGATAAATAGCGAATTTTAAAACGAAATTAACCCTAATCACATTTTACTGATATGGCTGGAAAGTGAGGTTCACTATAAATAATAAACACAAGTAATACAGGGTATATAACGCCGAAAAATACCTGTCTCTGCATGCAAGTCGCCATCTTGTTTGTCACGTGATTACCCCCTCGGGGCCAATAGCTTCAGACACAATGAAGCTGTAAAGAAGCCTCAAGTGACTTTACCCATTTATGCATAGTGGACTCTCCCATCATTCTAAATTGGATCAATTTATTAAAAAAAATTAACGATGTCTAGTTTATTTATTTATATATTTACAATATTACTTACAGAAATTATTTTAAGCAAACAGCGCAGACACAGACGAGACGCCGCATCATGCGTTATCACCCCTGACCATGCCTCGCCTGTTGTAGTTTTCCGCCTCCCAACTTAAGAGGTCACAACAAATTTATCAGTTGTTCGACGGAATTTTGCGCCAAAAATTTTAAGCGAGCGAGCGCAATATAACTTATTATCTATGGCGAGCGCAAAGAAAAAACTTAAACATTCAGCACATAGAGCTTGTTTAAAAGTTCTGCCACATGCATTCAGAATATTAAATTCTGCCAATTAATACAATCAAACTCTCAAACAAATAACATTCTATGTCGCAACGTATGTAGACTGACCCAAAACTAATAGAAAACAACAACAACTACAACAGCCTTAACACAAATCGGATCCGAGTCACAGTTGTCCATTGAGGCGTAATGACTTTTTATTCAAATTTATTTATCGAAGTCTAAAGGCGGCAAATCCAACGAACATATGTTCAATATGCTGTGATCTTATCGAACTATTGTATTACATTGCGGGATGGGATATAGAGAGTGTTTCCAATTATCGGACACTCCAGGTGATATTGTTACAAGTATCGGCGAATCAGGCGTTTCCGATTTTTTCCAATACAATAACCGATAATCTGATATAAAATTAATATGGTTATTATAAGGATCCCACCGCATGGTGTGTGGGTGCGTGTGTATCTTGGAGTCTATTAGGTCTTTATGTGCATGAGGCTGCATTATGTGTGGGCCCGGATATTGTATCCCAGCACCATCTAATAAACTCACTGGACTCACGATAATTGGGACGGATTTGTGTATGTTGTTATGTACATGCAAAGGTCGGTGGCCGTAAAGTTAGACTCCAAGTCCTCACATTATGCACTCGGGAGGGGGGACGGGAGTAACATCACAAACTTCGTAATACAAACGCGTGGCTACATTGAACATCTGTGGCGCATAGTTACGTGCATTAGTGTGAAAACACAGTATTTTATTTCACATACACTGTCTCGCTGCTTCTCCAGGGAAGCAAGCTTTTCTTACTGAAATAATGATATATTGTTTCCCCCAACAAGATTCGACAGTCTTAAAGGGGCCTTTTCACAGATTTTGGCATTTTTTAGCTTATTCATTAAATGCTTTATATCGATAAATGTAAACATTGGATCGTAAAAGCTCCAGTAAAAAATCAAGAATAAAATTAAAAAAAGGAAAAGAACATTTCCCGGACCAGGTTTCGAACCAGTGACCCCTGGAGTCCAGACAGAGTCCTGAAGTAAAAACGCTTTAGCCTACTGAGCTATTCCGCCGATTACACATATGTGATGTATTTTATACCTTATATAAGGAATCTTCGTAGTTTCACAAAATTTAACGACAAAAACAGAACTCTCCAAATTATTCAATCGTTTCGCGTTGCAACGCTTTATAATTTTTAGGTTTTAAAATCGTCAAAAGATGCATATAATGGCTATATTAGACCATGGTACATGTTCAGTATTACTGTTTCCTCACAAATATCATAACTAAAACGAAAATTTGCGAATCTGAAACAACTTTTTTCAATTTTGTCAATTTACCAAAGCGTGAAAAGATCCCTTTAAAATGGGTTTATTGAGACACTTGAGTCCGCTTACCATAATGTATAGGTGTTTATTTCTATCCAATACGCCATAGTAGGTACATGGGGACAACATAAATTCACAATAAAATTAACAACAACGTAGGCAAAGCAAAATGCAAAAATAAATAAATAATAAAGATAATAATACACACGCACTCCCATACGCATACACCCACACTCACACACGCGCACACGAATACACCCACTCCCATACACACATGCCCTCACTCACAAGTGAACTAAACATACATAAAACGTGCATGGACAACACAATAATCATGAAAACAAGCGGAGAAGCCCATTATGAGTGATAAATAATTATAATAAAAAAATACATTACAAAATAATATTATTCCCATAATTTCTGAAATGAGCTTAAAAGAGGCGATCAAGAAATAATTGCCGATCACAAGTAAACAAAACATACATAATTAGTACATAAACGGATGAGCCTTTAATAGAGGCGATCAAGATATAATTGCCGATCACTCAGAATGAGTATATTAACGCATCATAATTTTCTGCGTACATTGGAAACATGAAAACGTAAGAAAGAACAGTATTATGAACACCAGCAAAACATAGATAAGTTACTTTTCATATGAATATTTTAATTACCGGTAAACAGGATAAGCAACTTAAACAATTCGTAATGAAATATGTCAAGCTATAAATGCATGGAAGCTTTAATTTAATGTTAAGTTATACAATTCGTAATGAAATATGTCAGGCTATACATGTATAGGAGATTAATTTAATGAATGACATTACTTATATAAAGGATTATGGTGTTAATTCTTAACTTTAAAACCAAGAAATGTAAAAGAAGCTAGTTTTCTTAATGTTAGTGCATTTTCTGAATTTATAAGTTCAATACATTTTTGCATGTTAGGTCGTAACCAATACTTTTTATCGATATATTTCTTTCTTAAGTCATTTAATAAAGAACATTCTAAAATAAAATGATATTCGTCATCAATTTTTTGACAATGTGTACATTTTCTTTCATTATAAGGAGTAGCAATGGGTTTATGCCAGCGGCCAGATTCAATTATTAAACGATGAGATGATACTCTGAGTTTAGAAAGAGCAATGCGATGGTTTTCATTTGAGATGCTTGTAAGGTACATTTTTAAATCATTGTTTATGTTAAGATGCCTGTAGAACAAGGCTCGACTAGATTCCGTTAATCGTGAATTCATATCTTGATAAAAACAATCCTTAATTCTTTGTTTGAATAATGACAAGAAAACTTCTTTTTGTCCTACCCCTTGGTGTATCCATACTTCTAAAAACCCTAAACTTGACAACAGTTGATGCAACGAACTAACCCAATTTTTTTTAGACGGTGTTAATTCAAAGTCATGTTTCATTATGTTATATATAAGTTTAATATACTTATTTTCTTTGCTTTCTATTATTTTAAACCAGTATTTAACTATTTTAAAATATCTACTTACAATAAGCGAATGTTGCCCTAACTCACAGTAAACGAAATCATTTTGAGTTGCCCTTTTAACACCTAAGATATTTTTACAAAATTGAGAATGAAGACGTTCAATATTTTGTGCTTTATGAAAGCCCCATACTTTGCAACCGTAGTTCAAAATTGGTTTAACAAGTTTATCAAACAATTCTAATTGATGGCTTACTGTTATATTTGTAATGGTATATAAGTATTTTTTCATTTTAAAAATGGCCTTTCTTGCTTGCCCTGCTAAGGTTATTTGCGTCTGGTTAAAAGATCCACCACTCGTGAAAACGACTCCAAGATAAGATATATTACTAACAATTTCAATAGTTTCATTATTATATGTAAATTGTATGTTCCTTGCAAGTGGTCCCGCTTTTCGGAACACAATTACCTTCGTTTTGTTAACATTAACTTTTAATTGCCATTTTTGACAGTAGCTGCTAAGAATTTCAAATCCACATTGTAAGGCTTGAGGTGTAACCGCAAATAGTACAATGTCATCAGCATATAAGAGAATAAATATTTGAAACATCAAAAGGTCGACCCCTTCGTACCCATTTAAGATGAATTTTTTTTCTAAATCGTTTAAAAATGTATCAATTACGCCAACGCGACCTTACAACAAAAGAGGCGCGTCATGCGAAAATGGGTCTTATGCCATATGCGACCAGCCTATTTGTCCACGAAACCTTGCGTGACTTTTTGGCGGACAAAGTAGCTCCTGACAAACTCTAGTCTGTAGCTACGCTAGCCGCACATGGCATAATACCCATTTTCGCACGACGTGGATCAAATCATGATTATTGTAGAATTCGCTCTAAAAAGCGAGCCGCGTTCTTAGAAAACTGGACTTAATGCATGTGCGTATAGTGTCGTCCCAGATCAGCCTGTGCAGTCAGGGACGACTATTTCCGCCTTTATAGTATTCTCGTTTTAAGGAAGTTTATTCTTTGCAAACATCCAGTTAAGGCGGAAAGTGTCGTTCCATATAAGCATGTGCGCACTGCACAGGCTATTCTGGGATCACACTTTACGCACATGCAGAACGAGGCTCGTACGTGCTTTCTCCGCCAGGGGGCCCTTATCGGCTCTCCAGGCGCATATTGTTGATACTGTAGTTATCCACACTCTCCGAAATGGAGCGGGGGATTATGTTGTTATCTCCGCCGTCTGTCCGTCCGTCCCTCCGTCCTGGCCACTATCTCCTCCTACACTATTATCACTTGAACCTTGAAACTTAAACACATGGTAGCTATGAGCATATGTGCGACAGTGCAATATTTGGAATTTTTATCTGACCCCTGGGTCAAAAGCCGCCGCGTGTGGATACGCGTCGGCCGCGGCCGCGCCATTTCTAGCTAATAATGTTGCCAGATTCATTACTGATGCAATAAAACTCCGTGAGGAAAAAATAGAAGAATTTGCTCCTTCTTAAATTAATATTGTATGAAACCGTTAATACATGGTTTATTTATTACTTGTTTCTTCTTACATAACTGTCAATACATTTACTTTTGTAAATGATGTTTACACAATTGACATTATAATTTATTTACATAATTATGTATGTTTTTTGTATTGTACTGATGCACTTTGACTATAATTTGTTAACTTGTATGTAAATGGTCAAAGGCATTTTGACGATATTCCAATAATAAAACTCGAAACTTGAAACTTGTTGATGAATGAGATCGCCCATGTTGGTCTTTTATTGTGAAAGGGCGCTTGAGTACCCGTGGGCAACCCGACATGTCCGGTATTGTGAACTCACATGCTTCCGTGATATTAGTCTTATTTATAAAACGCGCAAAGAATTTAGAGATACTATTTGGGCTAAATTCTTTGGAAAGTAGCTTAATATTTGAGAGCGTCAACAAGTTGGACTACCGGGATAGTGGATTGAAACCCGGTCTTCTTAGAGAAGCGCGTGCACTCATATCTGCGCTAACCGGGTGGCCCATCGGAGTCGCCTGTGCATGCACTTGTGTTCATTGAACAAGATCGAAGTTTGGACTCTTGATCGCTGGGTAGACACCATAATTTATCAACAATGCCCACGTGACCTTACATTTAACCCTTTCCCCATCAGAAGCAAAGAAAAAACGGCTATGTGCAAACAGCATAAAACCAGAACAATCTGCGAGTAACTCGTAGTCTATTCAGGTTTAATGCTGATTGCTGCTCATCATTTTCTATGGGGTGGAAATGAAGCCTTTAAAACTTGTCTTGAGAAAGGACTTTAATTGAATTTAACTTTCTAAGGGACTTTATTTTTTATATACCAAAATGTACGAGTATGCTCCAGAGTGAGATTAGTACATCACATGGAAGAAGAAGAAACTTGGGGATTCAATGGTAGATATTGTCCTTCAAACTTATTTCTCACGACAATATCCGAACATTTACGAGCGAAATCGAAGTTGGCTTCGGGCCGCTCATAAGAACTACGTAATGCTTCCGACGCTGCCCGAAGCCAATCTCGCGCTTGCTCGTAGGCATTCACGCTTTTTCTTTAAGGGAGCCCCCATCGTCTCTCCGGGCGCATCCTACTGATGAGCGGCGCAACGGGTCACGTGATCAGATGGATGGGCGTTCCGGACGGTCGCGAGTCCTACTACTCGCCCCAGATCTACACGTGGCCTGACGGTACGGACCTCGTGCTGTTTGGTACAGGGGGAGAGACGCACGGGGGGTCGCTGTGGGTCGTCACTCTGGCCGACCTCATCCGGGGAGATATTGATATGGTATGCAATAAATACCTTACATTGCTAATGGGACCTTTTCACAGATTTTGACAGATATTGAAGTTTGTCATAAAATGCTTTATATTGATAAATGTTAACATGGGATCTAAAAAGCTCCAGTAAGAAACAAGAATAAAATTAGAGAAATAAATAAAATTACCCTCAACTGGGCTCGAACCACTGACCCCTGGAGTAAAAGTCTAACGCTTAGACCGCTCGTCCGTCCGTGCTCATACAATCAGTGATGTATTTATACTTTATATAAGAAATCCTCGTGGTGTTGCAAAATTTAACGACAGCAACAGAACTCTCCAAGTTGTTCAATCAATTCGTGTTGCAACGCTTAATAATTTGCAGGTTTTTAAATCGTCAAACGATGCATATAATGGGCATTTTAGAGCATGTAAAATGTTCAGTATTACCGTTTCCTCACAAATATCAAATCTACAAGGAATAAGTAACTTTTTATTTTTTATTAACCAAAACGTGAAAAGGTCCCTTAACCCTTACAATGCGAGAACCGAATATTTAAGGCCTTTGCAAACAGTTTGGATCCAGATGAGACGCCACAGAACGTGGCGTCTCATCAGGATCCAAACTGTTTGCTATTCTGAAAGTATTCTTTGAAAAAAATCGAAGAAAATGCTAATTTTATCAATTCAGCAGACGACATTTAAGCAGACGACAAATTTCCCGGCATGCAAAGGGTTAAGAAGTACATGTATTCAGCATAAATCATCTGTGTGATATCAGCATTAAAATTTACAGATATGATGTTTATCCTATGTACATGTATTATACGGTGAGATATTGACCAGATAGTGTTTTTTTATCACAATTGATTTTAAATTATTTTTAATTATTTTCTCATAAAGTATATGTAATTGTTGAGTACATGTAGTGTTGCACAGAAAAATATATCTTATAGGGGGAATATTGACCAGGTTGTCGATAAATTCCCGCTGTGTTTCACACAATTCCACCCCCCCCCCCATCTATATTGATTTATTATTATTGTATCATACATTATGTGTAAATGTTGAGAAGTGATTAACAGAATAAAATATACATGTATGTGAGATAAAGTAGCTACTTCACTGTGTTTGGTTCACGATTAACCCATTTATGCCTAGCGTCCTGAAAAAAGGACATTGCAAACAGCGTAGACCCAGATGAGACGCCGCATAATGCGGCGTCTCATCTCGGTCTGCGCTGTTTGCTTAAAGGAATTTCTGTAAGAAATATTATAAATATAGAAAAAAGTATACCAGATACCCCTAATTTTGGAAATAAATTGATCCAATATAGAAGGATGGGAGAGTCCACTAGGCATATATGGGTTAATAGCAGATCATGAGAAATTAGTTTTCAATTTATAAACTAATGTCATTTGTTTGACGTCATCGCGTTATGAGTTCGTTGTGATTTCCCAATAAAATGAAAGAAATTGATTCAAATACGTAGCGTAATAAGAAAATGTGTTTAATTTTGGCCGACCTTAAACGGGCGGTTATTGTTTAGGTGTGCAAAAAATACCTGCGTGGCATTATTTGCATTATTTTTGTAAGTGGTAAGAATTTGTTAATTTTACACGAACAATAACATTCCGCAATGCTTTTTGGATCAATTAAGCCTTGATAACAACTAATTTACTTACGCGTGGGTCCAATGAATTTCTCGTAATCGTCCTTGCAAACGAAGAAAAATCACCTCTAAAATAAAGCACGTCTTTCCCTGTTCCTGATTAGTCTCATACTTACATAACCCTTTGCATGCTGGGTAATTTGTCTTCTGCTAAAATGTCGTCTGCTGAATTTCTAAAAATAGCATTTTCTTCGATTTTTTCAAAGAATACTATCAGAATAGCAAACAGTTTGGATCCTGATGAGACGCCACGTTCTGTGGCGTCTCATCAGGATCCAAACTGTTTGCAAAGGCCTTCAAAATTCGGTTCCCGCACTGAAAGGGTTAATGATCCAGTTTTTCATTGTTTGGTCACCCGTTCGCTCTATTGTAGTAGACTGGTGTCTGGCACTACACACTCTAGTCCAACACGAATATAATGACTCATCTTCGGGCGTCCCCTCATGTTTGCGCCCGGGGCAAATTGCTGTCCCTGCCCCTCCCTCGCTACGCTTCTGCTTGCATCAATAGATCTCACTGTATGATGTCTTACCTCACAAGGCGCGGCCCCTTTTCACCGACGCCCACAAGGGAGTGATGACCCCTCCGGTCCTTGTCGACCTCACGGGGGACGGCGTGGAGGACATCGTACTTCCGGTGTTCAACTCGTCCGTACTCGCCATTGACGGATTGAACTTCTCCGTGATTTGGAACTACACCCTGCCTATGTCCGAGTCTTACCAGTAAGTGAGCAAACGGAAAAAGGCACAAAATTCATAAACTTTAAAGGGGCGGTCAACTAGATTGCTATATATCACGAAAAAAGAAAAGTTATCAAATACCGTATATTTTTACAATTATTAGTTTATATTGATTAAAATATGACGACTGGTATATTACATTACTTGAACAATGTTGTTAAGTTTTCATATTTTCAGTATATTCGGTATTAAAATTTTACTGGGTATGTCTACCAGGTAACTACCAGTTAACTATAAATAACGCAAGTAGATTGATCATCATCGTCACGTGGTAAACACAGGAATGCAAATTGTGCATGCGTATTGAATTGTATATATCTGATATATAACATGATCAATCTACTTGCGTTATTTATGGTGTGTATATCGTAATGTCACCTATTTTCGCGATGTACTTTCGATTTCACATCGCAAAATTGTATTACCGACTATACTGAAAATATGAGCTTTTTCAAGTAATGTTATATACCAGTCGTGATATTTTAATCAATATAAACTAATAATTGTAAAAAATACGGTATTTAGGAACTTTCTTTTTTCGTCAATCTGGTTGACGGTCCCTTTAAAGCCACACAAGTACTCAAAATCAACGAATATCTCATAAATATTTCGTAAAATAAAGTTAACCCATAAAATCAGTGTTCTTATAGCAATATCCGAAATCTCAACGCTAGATGTGGTCTCGTAACATAGATATAACGAAATACAAAATGCTCGTTTTTATTTTTTTGTCACGATATGCGTCGAGAACTACGTCTTGCCTCCGACGCTGCCCGAAGCCAATGTCGCGTTTGCTCGTAAATGTTCTGATATATTCGCGGGAAATTAACATGGAATATTTTGTGACACAACAAATAAAAAAAGAATTGTGTATCTCGTTAAATCTTTATTATCATACCACATCTAGCGTTGAAATTTACGCTTTTGCTATAAGGAACACGGATTTGTTATGGGTTAAATTTATTTCACGTAATATTTTAGGAAATAATCGTTGATTTTGGGTATGTTTGAGACTTTCTTTAAACGAAAAATATAATAAAAGCGGAAAGTGCCGTCCCTGATTAGCCTGTGCGGACTGCACAGGCTAATATGGGACGACACTTTACGCACATGCATTCAACCTTTTATTCACACGGCCCATATTTTTTCGTGAAACTGTACAAAATGAAAATGGCCCCCTTTTTAAGAGAGCACGGCTGCAATCATAAATGAATGTAAATTAGTAAGACAATGTCAAGCCTTTAATATGATAATACCATTTACATGTATATACAATAATTAGCTACGTCAAATCATTTGGTTAGGCAGGTCAGCACATAGGGTAGTCGTGAAGACTCAGCGATGACCTGTAAATAAACTCTGACACACACACACACACACACAAATCATTAAATAGGGCTTTAGATAGGCATTAATTAAGTAGGTAAAACAAATCGTAACGGTCTCATGGGGCTCCTAAAACTCGCGGAGCCCATAGGCAGTTACCTACTTTGCCTAATTGTGTAGTCTGAGACTTCTTCCGACCTTCCATTAAAGCACCCCCTCGCCAGGGTACTACAACGACGATGATGTTCCGGATTTCCTGATCAAGTCCGCAAAGGGGCCCGGATTTCCGGTGTATTTCTACTCAGAGGTGAGGGCTCATTTTTTATTACAGCAATTTTATAGTAACGAATATAATATAGTATTGTAGCATAGATTTTCCAAGTCTGGGCCCTGTTCAAATTAAGTTACAGAAAAATCTTATATATTCTTGGCATGAGATTTCGTCGGTTTTTACAGTAACCTTTTGGTGAACGCGTAAACTCGTGAAACTCTGACTTTGGGAAAAAGATTAGAAAAATTCGGTCGTTTTCCGCTATGTTTGTGTTAAATTCGTGGTACGGTCAACCAGGTATGTGTTAATACACATACCTGTGTCAACCAACAACATAAACGAAAGTGTTCCGATGTGTTCCGATGAGTTCCGATGTGTTCCGATGTATTCCGATGTGTTCCGATGTGTTCCGATGTGTTTCGTTATGTTTGTGTTAAATTCGTGGATCGGTCAACCAATGAAATAAACGAAAGTGTTTCCGATGTGTTCCGATGTTTATGTTTGTGTTAAATTCGTGGCTCGAAAAACCAACAAAATAATGTGTTCCGATGTGTTCCGTTATGTTTGTGTTAAAGTAGTGGATTGGTCAACCAACGATATAAAAGAAAGTGTTCCGATATGTTCCGATGTGATCCGATGTGATCCGATGTGTTCCGGTGTTAATGTTTGTGTTAAATTTGTGGATCGGCAACCAACGTTATCGACGAAAATAATTTCCCACGAAGAATCATGATTTTAAAGTATTTTTATTCGACACTACGGCCACAATAAAACGATAAGGTGTCCGTTACTCGTTAGATTTGCAGAATATAAAAACGTCATATGAGCTGAAAATATTCTTTTTTTAATGTTCGTGCGGAGATCAATGTTTTCGGCACCAATTATAACACAAAGTATATGAGCCATGGTCTGTGAAAAAGGGGTTTAATGCATGAACGTTAAGTGGCGTCCCAGATTAGCCTGTGCAGTTCGCACAGGCTAACCAGGGACGACACTTTCCGCCTAAACTGGATTTTTGCTAAGAAGAGACTTTCTTGCAACGAAAAATATCACTAAAGCGGAAAGTGTCGTCCTTGAATAGCCTGTGCGGACTGCACAGGCTAATGAGGGGCGACACTCGACGCACATGCACTCTTTTTACAGAGCACGGCCAATAATTTTTTTCGTGCAACTGTTCGAAATAGCAGCAAAAGGCTGTCTGGTCTTTTTTCAATCAAAAATGTAATTTCCCTCCAATACGTCTAATACAGCCTGTTAAACATATTTTTTCCCAGATTTATTTTGTTTAACGGCCATTGTTTTTTCCCATGAAAACTCGCCCTATTGTGTTGAATGTATAGACATGGCACTTGAAGCCGAGTCATACAGGAAATAAAGCAAAGATTTAACCCTTTGCATGCTGGGAAATTTGTCGTCTGCTAAAATGTCGTCTGCTGAATTTGTAAAATAAGCATTTTCTTCATTTTTTTTTCAAAGAATACTATCAGAATAGCAAACAGTTTGGATCCAGATGAGACGCCACGTTATGTGGCGTCTCATCTGGATCCAAACTGTTTGCAAAGGCCTTTAAAATTTAGCTCCAGCGCTTTAAGGGTTAACCACACAAACAAAAACATGAACACAAGTTCAGGGCACCATGGACCAATCACTATCTAAATTCCAGGTTAAACCGGGCCAGCTTGTATGTAAAAGAAATTGTTAGCATTTTCTTTGTAAACTTTGAGTGTGTTAAGCCGATTTTTCCAATAAATATGAACACCATTTTTTTCGCTCTTCGTTCCTCCCTCTGATTGTCAAATCGAAAATAAAATCTTAATATTGGAAATGCTCTCGATCGTTCCTTTTTTTTGGGGCGGAGGAGGGGTCAAAATCTGTTGAACAATTTACTGTCGCTTACCTAGTTTTCTTTATGTGCATGGGTCATTCTCCATTTTGTGTGTGTGTGTGTGTGTGTGTGTGTGTGTGTGTGTGTGTGTGTGTGTGTGTGTGTGTGTGTGTGTGTGTGTGTGTGTAATTTTAATTCAAATATTTTCAAGAATTGTCAATTTATATTTATATTTTGCCATACTACTTTTTAATATGTACAGTTTAGTTTCTATTAAAAGCGATACACGTGTCATTATAAGCGATTTATATGTTATTATTGCTTGGTAATCAGAATACCATTGCGGTTGTTTTATATATTAACCCATTTATGCTTAGTGGACTCTCCCATCCTCCTAAATTGGATCAATTTATTTCCAAAATGAGGGATGTCTAGTATATTTATTTCTATTTTTAGAATATTTCTTACAAATATTCCTTTAAGCAAACAGCGCAGACCCCGATGAGACGCCGCATGATGCGGCGTCTCATCTGGGTCTACGCTGTTTGCTAAGGCCTCTTTTTTTAGACTCTAGGCATAAATGTGTTAATATGAGCGCGTCGTGTTCAATTATTGGCGTTTCATGTTCCAAACCATGTTCCAATATGACCTCTTGTGGTTCCATTACGATTTCTTTATTGTCCATAGTAAGCGATTTATGTTCCAACATGAGCGTAACCTGAGCTACATTCTCTCAAAACTTGGCTGTATGCATGTATATGTAAAGTATCGTCCCAGATTAGCCCATGCATTCCGATGAGTTCCGATGTGTTCCGATGTATTCCGATGTGTTCCGATGTGTTCCGATGCATTCCGAACTGGCTATTTAGGGACGACACTCTCCGCTTAGACTTGATTTTCTTTTATAACATAATCTGGGACAAAACTTAACGCACATGCATTAAGCCCCGTTTTCCGAGAACGAAGCTCATTTTTACCGTAATGAACGCTTATTTATTTCCCAATATTTCAGACCACGGTCCTGGACGGGCGCACGGGCCAACCCCTGATCACGCCCCCTATCCGCGACACAGTAGGGGCCCAGGCCTCCAGCCTCACCGTAGGGGTCGAGGGGCGGGGTAACGACCTCTTTCTGTACTGGGCCGCGGACTGTCTCGATCACCCGGGCGAGGGTGGAGAGTTCAAATTTGTAGAAGGTGGGCAGTTAAGTTTGAATTTTGTTTAATTTTATGTTCGAGCTATTTATTTAAGCCCGATTGCATCGGAAGCCTTGCGTTAATTGAAAAGCTCTCCAGTATGTTTGCCGAGTAGAGCCTTTCTTCTTGTCTTCGGGGAAGATCTTGAGAACTCTTCCACAATGGGGATGAAATGAGCAGCGTTGTAAGAACGCGACTCAAATTCATGATAGGCGGACACCATATCCTTTACGCCACGGCGTTTATGTTATAGGTGTTGAAATACAGACAAATAAAATAGTTATCGGTTTTAACAAGACATCGTTTTATTACGGACCGGTGTTTTTCCGACCATAAACGCTGGTGACAGCTATTTGAGCCGTTTTGACAAGATGGCGTTTTGGTTTTGTACCGTTTTGACTTGTGACCGGTTTAATTTGAGACCTTCATCTCTGTTTAATGGACAATAACCCACCGTCTCTGTTTCAATGACCATAGTACCCCATCCAATTTTCTTGATCTTCAGTCACCATCTCTGTTTCGTCGACTTTAATCCACCATCTCTGGTTCATTGACGTTAATCTACAATCTCTGTTTTTGGTATTTGGTTTGGTTACCGGTATTTGGTTTGCGCTCTGTGCGTCAGTCTGTCTGTCAGTCTCTCAGTCCATCACACTTTTCTGGATCCTGCGATAACTTTTAATGTTCTTCATATTTTTTCATGACACTTGCAACATGGACAGATGGCAATATTGACATTATGCATGTCATTTCATTTTGTTACTACATCAAGATTTCTGGTTGCTATGGTAACAAATAGACTAGAAATATTGCTGAAATTGGTGGATCCTGCGATAACTTTAAATGTTCTTCATATTTTTTCATGAAACTTGAATCATGGAAAGATGGCAATATGGAGAGGTAGGGGACTTTTATTGCTTGGCAATAGTCTTGTTTACCTTTACATTCCGCTCTCGGTTTCCTTAACCGTAATCCAGAATCTCGTTTTCCGTTGACTTTCTTTGTTTCATTGAGTTGAATCCATCATAACTGTTGATAGACTTTGATATAGCATCTTTGTTTTATTGACATTCCTTTCAATATGATCTTAATCCACAATTTGTGTTTCATTGACTGTAATCCCGTGTTTCAGTTCTATTAATCTTAATCTGGATCAGCAGACGATTTCTTGCATAAATCTATTTTACGGTGTTTCCGGAGATAGTCGATGTTCCCAGGGAGTATTCCGGAAATAGTCGATGTATCACGATTGCGATATTCTCTGCTCCAGGTACGAACGTTCACGAGCAAAGCCGCTCCGACTTCTGTAAGCTGCGATTCAAGACGAAGGGGTACAGTAAAATCTACGCCATAGGACGACACATCGTTGCACCAGGGGCTACAGTCTACTACTCGGGTAGGTCTATCATCATCATCATCATCATCATCATCATCATCATCATCATCATCATCATCATCATCACCATCATCATCATCATCATCATCATCATCACATGATCATCATGATCATGATCATCATCATCATCATCATCATCATCATCATCATCATCATCATCATCATCATCATCATCATCATCATCACCATCATCATCACCATCACCATCATCATACTAATCATCATCATCATCAGCAGCAGTAAAGCCAGCAACATAAACAGCAGCAACAACACTATAGCTTTATTCACGTCATCATCCTCATTATCGTCTTCTTGGTCGTCGTCGTGGTCGTCGTCACGGTCGTCGTCCTGATCGTCGTCTTGGTCATCATTTTATCAGCTATAGTATTTATACGTTCAATAATTCGGTAGCCCTTATCATATTTATCATATTTTTCTCTTTTCAGAAGAGAGAAAAACTCTAGAGCATGCAAGCTGGCAAAATACGACTCAGATGGGCATCGACTTTGTGGCGTCACATCCGGAATATCTCGAGGAGTACCGGAAGTTCGCTGCTTTCGATGCAGACGACACCGCGTTAGTAAGTAGAACAAGTTGAGTGTATTTTTTCATCCCAACATATTTTATTGTTTAAGTGTTTTTACTTATTAATAAACAGTGTTCCAGTTATCAATCAACACAGAGGAAGTAACAAAAAGCTAGTAAGTTTATGTATTTTGAACAAAATAATCGTATTTAGGTTGCAATATGCAGTTTATAGTGTTTCGAAACCTAAATTCCTTTCAAATATTAAGAACATTATTGATCAGCAGACGATTTATTGCTTAAATCTGCCTTTCTTACGGAGGAGTCCGGAGATGGCCGATGTATCACGATTGTTATTAAGAACCGCAACGCCTGAACACAAACCGTACTCGTTTTTTTAGAAAGCTAAGCATGTAGCTTCTTTTCAATGAGTGACAACAAATTCCACATTTGATGTTGTAAACTAATACGAATTGCATATTTTAAGTCTTTGTGGCGATATTCATCTTGCTTGCGAACCCATTTCGGCCGTTTTCAACAATAAACTGTTAATTTCCGGCATGTCCGACCCCAATCGGGAACCATCGGACAATTTCGACATAACGGCGAGATGATGTGGTGTAGCCCACTGTCCGAAGCGTTCAGATTGGTCCGAACCTTCCAACAATCATAGTTTCCCCATGCCTTTTTTTCCAATAACAAAATGCAACAAAGGAAACTGGGCGTTTATTAGATTTAGGTTGTAAAAATAGGAGGGGTTTTTTTCCCACAAAATTTAGATTGAGGTATTCCCTTTCAAATTTCCCTTTCCCAAAATGGCGACCAGTGCTAAAAATAGGAAATTTGGCGACTTGTGTGATTCTGACTGTCCGTATAACCGTCTCGTTAACATTAGCAACAGTTATGAAGTTGGTAAAAAACAAACAAACAAACACAGTTATGAAATTCATTTTTATTTAAACAATCGCCATAGGGCTATTTTGCAAAATACTCGCTTTATTTTGCTCCTTCCCTAGTAAGTGTTAGTTCGTGGATTTCGAAAATTCTCAGAAACACTAAACATGAAATAACATTTCAGACGCGCTCTGACAAAAGGGGGTTTAATGCATGACCGTTAAGTGTCGTCCAAGATTAGCCTGTTCAGTTCGCACAGGCTAATCAGGGACGAAACTTTCCGCGTTTATTATATGCTTTTTTTAAAGAAAGTCTCTTCTAAGCAAAAATCCAGTTTAGGCGGAAACTGTCGTCCCTGATTAGCCTGTGTGGACTGCACAGGCTAATCTGGAAAGACACTTTGCGCACATGCATTAAACCGCCTTTTCACAGAGCGCTGCTCATGTATTTTAGCTTTATGTCGTATGAAAAAATAAGACGGGACTTGGCCTAAGATCGAACAATTGTCGTGTTTAATGTGTAAATAACTTTTCATGAAGAAAACGATTTAACACAAGAGAGGACACACCTTTTCTTGGATAATTACTCTATGTTTTCGGACACTCTAAGTTTTCGGACAACCCCTTTTTTAGCAAAAATAATTATTTTTCGTGACTCTTTATTTTCGGACACACGTGTTTTCGTCCGTTTTTTATGTCTCAAAATTTTGTTTATATTTTTGTTATCTATGTTTTCGGACACGAATTTTCTTTATTATTTTTAAGTGTCCGAAAACATAGAGTAATTACGGTACACTAGTTTTTGTTAAGTAGCATTGCAAACGGTAGTCAAATTATAAAAATAAATTTTGCAAAGCCTTTCTGGGCGAAGAGGTGAATACATCAGGAATCACTGTTTTTTTTCTTTAAGAAATACTGTAAACTTATTATTATTCGTGGAAAATAAATTTTCGTTCATTACTTTGCTTGACCGATCCACACCATTTACACTCTTTTGTCATAAAATTCCAGAATCCGATATCGAAGAATTTATGTGTCCACGAAAAAGATTTTTCTTTCTAAAATAACGAAAATTTATGCCAACGGATGTTACTTATTTTACAGTTAATACTAAATTTGATGTACACATTTATACTGTTTCAGACAGAAGACCCAGAACCGGGTACGGAGCTGTTCCCTATAGAAGAAGGCAATGAGTCCCTATTCGAAACCCCTATATTAGACCCCTCTATTCGGACAACATACAAAAAAGGGCCGAAAAGGCCGCTGGATTCTTTTCCGTTTGATGAACGAAAAAAGAGCGGATATCCGGATTATGAGTATACTGCTCCGATTCTAGACGAACCTTACCGGAGCTTGGAACGAGGTCCATCTTTAAGTGGACTCAACGATGATCGTTATCATAAACATCAAAAACAAAGGATTCCGAATAGCGATTACGGTAGATCACGTGTTCGACCAAGAAATACCAAACCGGATATGACATCGATTTCGGATATTCAACAAAAACAGGCTATTAAGCCAATTGCTATGCGCGACACACGAGTAAACACACAGACAACTAATGATAATTCAATAGCATATACAATTGGTCGCAAAAGAAAATTACAATCGGATAAATACAATGAAAAAATCGGAAATTCTAATTTTTTTCAAAACCGGAAACGGAAGCGCCGCCATGTTGGACCACATGACGAAGAAGGTTTACAGCGCCTGCTTTCTACCGGAAGTCTAATGCCAAGTCTTCTACCGCAAAACCATAAGAATTACAACCATTCCATAGAACTTGTGTTTGCGACCTATTGGTTCTTCCCCGCAAAAACTCGTGCCATTTTACCGCAGGATCAAAAATGCATCGAGAAGAAAATGTCAGAGGAAGAAATACGCTTTGATCCAAAAAGTGAGATTTTTTCATCAAGTGTGTTTCACCCATTTATGCCTAGTGGACTCTCCCATCCTTTTAAATTGGATCAATTTATTTCCAAAATTAGGGATGTTTAGTATGTTTATTTCTATATTAAGAATATTTCTGACAAAATTCCTTTAAGCAAACAGCGCAGACCCTAATGAGACGCCGCATAATGCGGCGTCTCATCTGGGTCTACGCTGTTTGCTAAGGCCTTTTTTCTAGACGCTAGGCATAAATTGGTTAATACTTGCGTTGTGGTTGCGCAACAGCTATTTTCACCAAATACTTCGATTTGTGGGAAAAAATTCTGGCAGTAGAATGGTATGCAAATAATCAATAAATCCTTATTTGGTGTGATAACGCTATACAATATGTATTCCACCGGGAAAAATGACGTTGCGGGATGTTTGTTTGCTAAACTGATAGCAACTTCCGCAAATGCAAGTATGAATAGCTGTCCGGTAACTGTCCGGTAATGTCCGGTAATGTCCGGTAATGTCCGGTAATAACTGTCCGGTAATGTTTGCTATCGTAAGCACAGGGTAATTAAAAACTGAATGTCACAAAAATCATGATACAACAAATGTCATAAAAACATTTTGTGGCTTATTTCTATAAAACATATAACATGTCGAACAAATCAAATATTCCCGATATAATGTAGGTAAAATAGGCACGTAAAACATAATGAACTGTAAAATTTTATCATTTGAGCCGAGCTCTGGATAAAACGGGGCTTATTGAATATGCATACAGTCTCGTCCTTGATTAGCCTGTGCAGTTCGCACAGGCTAAGCAAGGACGATACATTCCGCTGTAATGATATTTTCGGGAAAAGAAAGAATCTTAAGCAAAAATCCGGATAACGCGGAAAGTGTTATCAATGATTAGCCTGTGTGGACTTCACAGGCTAATCTGGGACCAAACTTTACGCACGTGCATTAAGCCCTGTTTAAAAAGAACGTGGCTCAATTACATTAAGTAACTGCTGTGTGCTTCACGTTTGATAGAAAATAGTCTTATCTACTTAGGCTCGTACTATGGGATGGACCACGACGCGTACGAACACACGATCACGGACGAGTGCCTACGATCTAGCGGACACGATCTACCGAAAGAGGGAACGTACGAGAGTCAGACTCTATACAACCCCTTCAACATTCACATGGGCCAGATGACCGTCTATAGGTAGGCTACATATGTAGGCTGTCCTGTTTGCGCCTGTTAGAAAAGTGGCTGTTTTCACCTGTAAGCAAAGCGGCCGGTACACTTGCTTCTCACCCAGGCGATTGGTTGATGGTCACCATACCGGACAGGTTTGGCTTTCCGCTGGGTACTCTGGTTTTTCTCCACAACACAGAACCACACCAAAATTACTCTCTTTTAAATAAAAACTAAGTACATAGATATTGCAGCTTTAATTCAAGCTGGGTACCACTTTTCGTGAGTCTAGTTAAGTTAATTATGTAGGAGTGCTGGAACACACTCCGGGTCATCACATAATGCAGCCACAGGCGGGATCTGACCTCATGAACTTCGAAATACACAAATTCACCCCTCACCAAAATTGTAATGGGTTGGGAAGGTAGATCTTAAAAGTGCAGTTTTTAAGAGCTCGTCAATTTTTATCTCCTTATTGTAATATATTTCGCCGTTTATTTATGTTTATATTGCACTTTTGTCCAAAGCACATCTCAAAAGCTATAAGAGATTTGAAATTAAAACTTCGTGTGTTCGTTCATAGGTAGATAGGTCATATTAAGTTGAAGTGCTGTGCACGTGATCCATAACTCTTGCTTCGCTTTTTTAAGGGTTTTTGCCATTTCATATATATTATTAAAATATTATTAAATTTTATTTCAATATTTTAAATTTATCGAAAGCATACGCCAATAAGGTTATACTTTTAGGGAGTTATTTATTTACTATTTTAATTCGTTTAAAACGTATATCAACTCATTTTGTTTTAGGGAAATTATATAATGGTCAAAAGCCCAAGCGATGATATTTAGCTTGAACTTCCTTTCAGGGTCCGAATCACGTGCAAGTGCAGCAACGCGACCGATGTCGTCACTTCCGGTAAGCGCTGCGGTCACGTGCTCCCATTCAATCAACAGCAGTGGAGAAGCTACATGGGGAACCACGCGGACAGCATCTGGGCGCCGCGTACCGGAAACTAGACGCCGTCGAAAAAAGGGCCTCGTTTTATAATGTTACTTTTTTACAAATCGAGCATAAATAAGTGCCATAGGAGACTTTATATGGGAATCATGTATATACGCTTATGGTTACAGTATACTAAATAACCGTTTCATGTAGGGCTGTACCCACTAAACAAATATAATAGTTGACTCGAAGGCATGTTGTACACTTTACACTATTGTTCTGGTTTTATCTTTTGGATAAAGTAGTAGGGCGTGAAAAGGTGCTCACTACTAAATCCCTGAAATATGATAAACTTAGAGACTATAGTAAAACAGTGCACTGAAAAAGGTTACATTCCACTAAAAACGGCCGGAAAAAAGTTGCAAAAACAGTCGATTTTGTCTTTTGACAAGTTCTTTCTTGGTTCGTACATGACTATCTTTTTTTATTGCACAAATCGA
This sequence comes from Dreissena polymorpha, assembly GCF_020536995.1. NCBI lineage: Eukaryota > Metazoa > Mollusca > Bivalvia > Myida > Dreissenidae > Dreissena > Dreissena polymorpha. The sequence continues at coordinate 29,028,517 of NC_068369.1, forward strand.
CTCCGCTTAGAATTGCCTTTAAGAAAAGGTATGGTTATGGGGGTCTCTATGTGCAAAATTTTGCATTTACTTTCGCCTAAAGATGTCGCTTTTACATTGAATTATATAGGGGAACTATTTAGTATATTGTGACCTTATTGGTGATTGCAAGGGAGGTCAATAAAAAAATGGTTGAACATGACCCGCGATAGCCTCCCCTGTTGAAAAAAAGTAGATTGTATGTACTATATTACTATACTAGTAATAAAACAGTTGCGTTAAAGGGACCTTTTCACGTTTTGGTAAATTGACAAAAGTGATTTTTTTTTTTTATTTCAGATTCGCAACTGTTCGTTGTAGTTATGATATTTGTGAGGAAACAGTAATACTGAACATGTATCATGCTTTAAAATACCATATATGCATCTTTTAATGATTTAAAAACCTGAAAATTATAAAGCGTTGCAACGCGAAACGATTGAATAATTTGAAGAGTTCTGTTGTTGTCGTTATATTTTGTGACTCTACGAGGATTGCTTCTAAATGTGAATTGGAAAAAGGTAAAAAAAAACATTAATGAGTTTTGAAATCTGTCTCTTTTTTAACACACTTGATGAGACCTTTTTGCAAATATATATGAAAAATAGTATGCGTGAAATATAATGTCGTAAGCACGTGGCATTTTGGATAACCATTACTGCTGATAGGTTGATGAACATAGATTGACAGATTAAAATGCAAATAAAGTTGATATAACAAAAATAAACCGAACGTTACGGTAATATAAAGAAGAAAATGTAACGATAGTTAAACATTTTTTTCTGACAGCCGATGTTTGGTGAGTTTTTGTTGAATGGAGAGTGAACCGTATAAAATACCGTGTAAATTGTTATTGAATATAAGTGCAATATTTGTATTGAACAATTTAATAAAATTGTGTATTAAAATCGACCACCTTCGATCATTCATTTAACCCTTAAAGCGCTGGAGCTGAATTTTAAAGGCCTTTGCAAACAGTTTGGATCCAGATGAGACGCCACAGAACGTGGCGTCTCATCTGGATCCAAACTGTTTGCTATTCTGATAGTATTCTTTGAAAAAAATTCGAAGAAAATGCTAATTTTAGAAATTCAACAGACGACATTTTAGCAGACGACAAATTTCCCAGCATGCAAAGGGTTAATAATTTCTAACAAGATTGTATATTAAGTATCTTTTTAACCCTTTGCATGCTGGGAAATTTGTCGTCTGCTAAAATGTCGTCTGCAGAATTTATAAAATTAGCATTTTCTTCATTTTTTTTCAAAGAATGCTATCAGAATAGCAAACAGTTTGGATCCTGATGAGACGCCACGTTCTGTGGCGTCTCATCTGGATCCAAACTGTTTGCAAAGGCCTTTAAAATTCGGTTCCCGCACTGAAAGGGTTAATATTTATAAATAATTTATGAAACATTATGAAAAATGTAAAGGTTGTTCAATTGTGTGTCTCTAACTACTGTTATCATATTTATGTGAATAAACTTCTAACGACTACATCAGTCTGTACAAGAAAACACGTGTTATAGATTTGCAAGAAATCTGTGTAAGGGAGGAAATCATTATCGGACAATAACCGGAATCTGTTTGTGTAGGCTCCCTTACACTGATCGATTAAACATATCCAAGTGACGCTAAATTTGATTCGAGAGAGTTGCTTTAGTTGAAATCCTGTTAATTCCGTATGTTATCATTATTAATTTTATTTTTTGTATCATATCATTACAGATCGTCGTATGTGTGCAGCATTTTATCAAATGTATTAACTAAATTATTAAATATTTAGAGTAATCTGTAATATTATTTATTTATAATATGCAGCAAAAATGACAAGTACAAAAAATGCCGTCGCCGGTCGCCATATATATAGTAGGGGCATTGATGGCGAGATGGAGAAAGAGAGGGTACCAAGGA